>NC_080047.1:17324548-17359548 GCF_026212465.1 Amaranthus tricolor
TTTTTGCTGCGGTTTTAAACTGCAACATTTAAAATAGGCCATTTGCTGCTATCACTATTGCTTGGGGCCAAAACCGCAGCAAATAAAGGCCAAAAAACTGCCGCAAATGAGATTTTTTCCACTAGTCATTTTAATTTACACAGTCAAATATCTGAATATCGAACAACTATATTTATACAACTATAATTACCTAGACCACTAACAGCTATGCTTACATAGTTACAACAGAGCAAACTGGGCATGGGCTACTAATTTCATGATTAATCAAAAGTTGGATTATTATAGGAAAATCAATAAAAAATTGGATTATTCTGAGTAAATTTTCCATAATATATTGAATAATTGTTATACATAATCAATTGTACTCTTTTGGTTGTATTAGTCTAGCTACATTTTCTTTTTAAGTTAGTCCTATGAAATTTGCTAAATTTTTAATTTTAAAAATAAACCTCACATTTCTTTTATAAATTAATCTAATTCACGCATTCAGTTTAGCTTTTTATGTCATCTACATATTTAATTTAGCTTTTTATACTTGTTGGAAATCAATGGGATGCAAGGAGTAAGTAGGATTCATCTTTTAATCTAATATTTTTAGCTCATAATAATTTAGAGTTAAGTACTAAGGGCACCAAATATACAGTTGTTAATTGTTATAGATTAAGGGTCGTTTGGTAAGAGCATTTCATAGGTTGGTAATAGAATCATACAAAATGAATCCCTTACTTTTTGTTTGTTAGAAGAACGAGGTCAACAATAACTTGAGCATAATCAATACCATTACTAATGTTTCCAAGTGGGTAAATTGTAGTAATAGATTGCTTTTAACTTTTCTCTTTCCAGAACTCCATTATATTCATTTCGGATTCGTCTCTTTTTAAAGACTCTAGATCATTTTTAGGACCCATCAGATCCAAATCTGATCTGAATCTCAAAATTAATGGATCTCAATTCAAGTTTGGACCCTCGGACCTAAATCCAGACACGTACCTGACCTCTCGACTCGGACCCTAAGCCTGCCCTGTAAACTGAACCCGGACCCAAACATTAATTATATAGTCATTTTTTTATGGTCAATCTCTCAATCCTGGCCTCACCCATTTCATTTATATACTTAATGTTTAAAGCAAACCCTAAAATCCCATTTCTGAATTCCTAAAATCATACAGATACTGCATTTAAGATCTGCTAGCTCCATCGATACGTTGGCACAATCTTTAAGCAAGCTTATAATGTAGGTTCATATATAGTAGAGGCATCTAACAGGTCGGGTTGGGTCATTTTCAGGTTCGGATTATATATAAATGGGTCAATAGACCTTTAACCTGAACCTGACCTGTTTAATTAAATGGGTCAGAAATTAAAACCCCGACCTGATCTGTAGCAGGTCGGGTCAACCTGCTAAATACCCATTTAACCTGCTTTTTTTTGTTTGATTTTATTCAGTTTTTCAGGTTATTGAACCCATATATTTCAGGTCATTTGACCCATATACTTCAGGTCATGTGACCCATTTTTTCAAAATTTAAAAATTAAACACATAAACATTCACATTTCATAATAAACATGCTTCAAAGTTCTTGAATAGCAAAATCAAGATCATAACTAAATCAGAAGATTAGAGAATAGAAAAATCAGAGGCAAAGAGGCTTAAGGTTCTTGAATAACAAAATCAGAATAAACCCAGAATATTAAAGAATAGCAAAATCATAACAAACCCAAAACATTAGAGAATAGCAAAATCAGAACAAAACCCAAAACAAGACATAACAAAATGCCAAAATGGGTTGTTCTTATCAAGATCAAAAAACAAAACCCAGAACAAAACATACAAGCAAAATCAAATCCAGAAGAAAATCAAAGAACAACAACAAACGAAAAAATCAAAGAAAATGGAAGAACAAGAGAGAAAAAATCTAAAATAACATACCTAGAAATAGAAGAACAAGAGAGTAGTGGGTTAGGGACTTAGGGTTCTTATGAAAATTTCGAAATGGGGGAATGAACAGGGAAGGGGAAATGTCGAAATGGGTATTACTTTTATGAAAATGGAATGACTAATGAGTAATCAGTAAAGTCTAAAGAATTAAATATGAAGTTTTAGGTTAAATATTAATGGGTCAATATCAGATAATATGGGTCGACCTGACCTGATTGACCCATTTAATAAATGGGTTAAATAGGTTTTTTTCGGGTTTAAATATTCAACTTGAAGCTAACCCATTTAATAAACAGATTAGGTCGGATTGACCAATTTAATTAATTGGGTCAAAAATTTAAACCCAAACCCGCTAATTTCGGGTCGGTTTCAGATCAGTTAGCAGGTCGGGTCATCTTTTGCCAGCCCTAAATTAAGTAGATCTGTTAGTGATACGGCATTCACTTTGTGGTACTGCATTCAATTTTACATAGATTACCTTGAAAATAGATCTTCAAGATTTGCTTATAATTGGTGTATAATGTTATAGTAGTCTGACCCATCAAGGACCCTAAATATCAGATCAAGAAGGTCTGTGTGACTGGGTCTGCATCTGAGTCTTAAAATTTTGGACCCTTAAAATTTGAATTTGAATCTGAATCCCTTAAAAATAAATATATGAGGGTTCAAGTCGGGCTGAATCCTCTCTAGAACTACTCATGAGGCGATGACCATCCGTATGGCTTTCCCCGTAGAAAATTTAATTAATGCTTCATTTGCTTTCATATCTCGGTGGAACAACAAGGCTCTTAACCTTTCCCTTTAAAACTTAATACTCTGTTGCTTAATTTTCAGGGGCCGTTTGGTTCGCACAAGGGAATCGGAATGGAATAAGGAAAGGGAATGAAGGAGAAAGGAATGGATTCCCCTAAAATAGCCTAGTCATTTGGCTGTGTTCAGGAAACGGAATGAAATGCTCATTGATTCCCTTTGTGACTGTTTGGTTCAAGTTAAGGTATCAAATTATGAGTTTTTAAATTATTTTATATTTTTTCCAAAAATAACTAGTTATTATATGATAAACTTAAAAAACTTATTTTTTAAAAAAATATCATTAATCTGCATCATCTTTTCCTCTAATATGAAGAAAAAAAACATAACTCTAAATAATATCTTTCTTGCTCCATTGATTACAAATAATAATAATAATAATAATAATAATAATAATAATAATAACAACAACAACAACAACAATAATAATAGCAATAATAATAAAAATAAAATTAATAAAAATTTAAAAAGTGCGGCTGGTTTTTTTTTTAAAATTTTTTTTTTAATTTCGAATTATGAAATTTTTTTGTTTAATTAATTTATTTTTTAAGTTATTTTTATTTAAATAAATGTTGTAATAAATTATTTTATTTTAATATAATATTATATTATGATAATGTTATTATAATAATTAGTTTTGAATTTAAATAATTTATTTGAATGTTTAATTATTTTTTAATATAATAATAATATATTACTTAAAATTTAGTTGTTAATTAATTTTTAATTTTTTATTAATAATTTTTTTATTAATTTAGTTGATAATAGTGTTATTAAGTCCAATGGCAAATTCGTAATTTTTTAAAGTCCAGGAGCAAATTCGTAATTTTATTTAGGGGGTGGCGATAAAATAAAAAGAGTGGCGAATTATAACAATACTCATAAATCAAAGTTCAAATTTTAAGTGATGGGTAATGAAGTAGGGAATGGAATGGGAAATTGTGTGTGGGGGGGGGGGGAGGGGGGGGAATGAGAGTATAATAGTTTGGGGTAAACCCAAAACTAAAATAGGGGAAAGGGAATGATAAAAAGTTGCAAACAAACAACAACAAAGGGAATTGAGTATTTCCATTCCCTTTCCTTTTCCCTTTGATTATTACCCTCAACCAAACGGCCCCTCATTATTCCAACATAAATGATGACAATGTCAATAATGCTCATCATTTCGAAAGTATAATGCTTATCAATTTAACATTTTCCTTTTCTAACTATTAACAATCATTTACATCTGTAATACCTATACTACAACATAATTTGCTTTTTGTGAGATATATTTAGCGACATTTAATTTAAATGTTACTATTTCAAATTTTTAATAGTATATATAGTGGATTAAGTGATATTTATTAGACTCTTTAGCAGCATAATAAAAACTCATACTAAAGTTTTCTGCGACATAGGATCTAGTGACATTTATCATAAATGTCGAGAAATGTCACTATAGATTATAGTAACAATTATATAATTATATATGTCACTAAAGGCTAAATAAAGTGTCACTAAATCACTTTGTAGTGGAACTTAAAATAAAAGGCAACAATTATAAACACTAAAAATATAAATCAGTGGCATTTTTTTTAATACCACTAAATCTAATATCGCAAAAAATTAAATTTGTTGTAGTGATACAAATAGGAAAATGACCCCTAAACTTTTTACATATAAAATATGCCTTAAATAAAAAATAATAAGTTTGATAATCATAAACTTGTTTTACATTTAGAACACTAGAAATATTAGAACAAAAACATATGTCCCATGCACCTAGTTATTCCTATGATATCTAAGTATTGTACTAACGGCCCGTTTGGTACATGGTATTAGAGGACGGTAATGGTAATAAAATTAAGTAATAAAAAATTTGGTTGTTTGGATGTCTTTAATGGTAATGGATGGTAATAAAATAAGGTAATGAAATTACCAAAAAATGCCATTTTTATTACCATCAAATAACCTGGTATTATGCTGTAATGGTAATGAAGTATTACTGTGGCAATAAAATAAGGTAATGTTGTTGCGAGTTGAAGAAAAAAAGTAATGAAGAAAAAAAGGTAATGTGTGTAAGTATCCAAAAAAAAATTATTAAAAAAAGAATCATTAGATAGAATAATTTAAATACAATAATGCTTTTAGATACAAATATACAATAATGAAACTAAGAGTCATTACCATTTTTTATTACTAACAACCAAATGCAATCAATGGAATATTATCTTCCATTACCATTCTTTAGTCATGCACACCAAACAAAAGAATCTTCATTACCAATTCTCATATCCATTCCTTCATTACTATTGCCATTACAACATTTCATTCCCATTACTTCATTACCATCAACCAAACGGGTCGTAAATATTTGAAATTGGGTAAAATCCTCTAATTTGGGGTAATCATATGTTATTTTGAAATTGCAATATCATCTAACTTTATGTAAGAGTTTTTATGAAAAAATGTTAAAATTGTAAGGAATGAATATAAATTTCAACTAGTTGTATATGCTAATTTTTTTGTGTACTTTAATATGTAAGAGTTGAAGTATAAGAGTTGAAGTATAACAACTCTTTAATATGTACTTTATTTATCTAGGATATATAGTTGTTGTACTTTAATGTTAAGAGTTAAATAAGTATAGCAACTCTTTTATGACAACATTGGTAAAGTTTCATTAATCCTATGATGATGAAATTTTGATAAATTTTTTTTTTTTTACGAATTTCTATTATCATCTCATATCGCCTTTCTAGAGATGTTCATTTGGATGATTGGGTCGGATTCGAACGGATGTCATTCGGTTCGATGGTATTTTTGATCGGTTATTTTTCGGATGCGACAGGTCACTCGGTTCGGGTCGGTTAGTCACGGTTTTGTTGAAGATCGGTTATTCGAGCTATCAGGTTAACATCAGTTTGGTATCGATTGAAATACGTGTCGAGTGTCAATCGGTCTCCGGTTGTCATGGGTTAATAATTGGTTCGATTTTACCGGGTACAGATCGAGTTCGGGTATTTTTCAAGTAGAATTCGGCTACTAATTACTATCAGTCGAGTCAGTATTAGATTAAGTTGTTAGTTATTTTTTAATTGATGATAAAATTACCTTTACTTAAAGCAAAATAGTTAAAATGCAAATCAATTAGTGATCATTATTACTTTGTTACTTTTACTTATTTAACCATATATTAAAATTATAAAGTTCTATCAATTTTCATCTAATTCGATTAAAAATAGTTAAATAAACATTGACCGTTGATTATTAACTCTAAATATACGAAACCATGTATTTATATAGTTTAATTGTAACAACCCGACTTACCGTTGACTGAGTAAACAGGATCGTCACGGGGTTCATTTCCCAAGAAACTGAAATCACACTTCCAAAACTTGAGTAAAGGACTCACCAGCTCTTTAACGTAACTAACTCATCTATATCTTAAAACAAACATTAAACTAAAGCAAAGGATAATCATACAATTTTCTACAAGTTCAATATAACCAACATAACCAAATCAAATTTACATTTATCCAAAATCCTAATACAAAACTATAAATTCCTAAGTGCTCAGCTCAATATACTTCCTTGGAACCACTAATCACCTTCGCTAATCCATTATTCCCGTCTGGTTTTGATCTGTAGACAAACTAAAAGTTGGAAACAACAGAAGGTCAGATTAAACTGAATGAGAAGTAACAATCCAAACAACAAAACACAGTAATTCAAATCATAGGTTTAAAAGCAACATCAGTTTCCTAGATCTATATGCGCACAGGGAGTCTAGTTGAGAGGAACATCCATTGCTCTAAGGCTATGTCACTCTCGGGTGAAGCTAGTCAATATCTGAATGATAATTCGCTTCAAAAACAGGGA
Source organism: Amaranthus tricolor (assembly GCF_026212465.1). Taxonomy (NCBI): domain Eukaryota; kingdom Viridiplantae; phylum Streptophyta; class Magnoliopsida; order Caryophyllales; family Amaranthaceae; genus Amaranthus; species Amaranthus tricolor. The sequence goes on from NC_080047.1 coordinate 17,331,162, forward strand.
GCAGGGAACAATGTTCTTCAACTCCGTCAATGACCAGCTCGCAAGCCCGATCCATTGACCATATCATAATATCATCATAAGCATTCACAACAACATTTGTCTCAACAATTTCCAATTCAAAAGAGCTTTAGTAAAAATTTTATTTTTCAAAAATGTAGTCTGGCCAAACCCTTTAAGGGACTGCTACTACTCACCAAAAAGAACGCTTCAAGAAGCTAAGTCTAGTACTCCGCAATCACTAGAAGGGTTCCTCGATGATGTCGTCTCCTGAAGCATAACAATCACGATATCACAAAAAGGCGTTCGATGCTTACTATACTAGTATAACTTATTACATCTCCTATGACCGTAGATTAACCAAGACTCCATTCTAACATTCTAACTTTTAACATCATTAAGTTGCTTTTAATTATACCAAAAAAATTCAAATTTACTTAAGACACAAAAGCTTACCGTTTCAAGATTTTATTCTAATGTCCCAACATTCAATATCATGACATCTAGGTATTCCAAAGAATCTAGAGTAAACCCAAACTTATATCATATCTTTAACCTTGTATTTCTTCTTCCTATAAAATTATTCTTCTAACATCTCTAATCATCATAATCATTTTACATATACCGACACTATTTAATCTTCCTTAGCCATCCAATTAACAAATAAAAACATTATAACCCATCAAAATATTCCACAAGCTACTAACACAACCAAAAACACTAGATTACTTAAAATTAAATCATCAAAATAATCTTCACTAAAATTATAATCCCACAATTAAGTTCCCATCATCACATCCACCCATATTTATCAATAACAAATATTTCTTAACAAAACTTTAATCTCCACATCCCTTAATCTAATATCAATCAACAAGATTTATCCACCTTTAATAGAGCATGAATGGTACTATTCGAACTACTTTATATCATGTTCTTAATTAACATCAAGAAACTAACTTCATAGACCTAAACTAAGTAGGTTTCAAAAAGATATGAGTGGAAGAAACCAAATGTCAGATGGTAACCAAGAAAATTGTCAACAACCAACTTGATATACGTTTGTCAAAGGCCAAAAGGATTAGGAGTCATGCTTATCAATTATAGTAAACAAATTGTAAATGTTGAAGGTTAAGATGAGTCCTTTATCTGGATGCACAACGTGTACAAGGATTAAGGATAAGCCAAGAGTAAAATTTTCCAATAAAGAAAGTAAAGAACCAGAGAATATAGTAATGGAACAGCCAAGATTTCGTCTACTAAAATTAATCGAATATACAGAGAATTGAGAACAAACCAAGGTGAAGCGACGATTGATGAATACCAAAATGTGTTTTTAATTGCTAGATTTCACAAGAAAATATTGGAAACAAGATACCCAAAGTAATTTTATTGATGTGTTCACTCACGGAAAAGAAGAAAGAACCAAAGGCTGTAGTTGCTGAGGTTCGAAAGCCTTCAAAGATTGGTCGCCATAGTCGTAATCAAAAGAGGCAAGGGTAAATCGAAATTTGTTGGTTTTTCCTTCGACTTCCATAAAGAATCTGAGAAGAGATTTGGGAAAAGAGGGGTTTGAGGAAGAAGATGAATGTCTGTTTTTTTTTTTTTTTTCCTTTGGTTTTTAATCGAATGAGAGAGTAGAAAGGAGGGTTTTGGGTTTTTAATTAAATTAAAAGAAAAGGAAAAGATGAAAGAAATTAAATTGAGAATGTTTCATGTCATGTGTATTTAAGATTATTTTCGCACTGATAATTCTCTTAAACTAATTCGTCTTAAAATATTAATTTCCCAAATATTACATTAATTTATTAACATATCTGTCACTTTATTAAAATAACTAATAAGAGAATCTTTTCCCATAATATTGCCCAAAAATAAATTATTTCCCACTTTGCATTATGTGGGAAAATATTTCCCACAATACCGTCCACGTAGGATAGGTTTTGGAATTTTTTTTTTAAATATAACCGCTAGTTGAAATGGCGGTTTTGTATAAGAATGTTAAGTAAACCGCTATATGAAATGGCGGTTTTGTTGAATTTCAATTTAAAAAAAAAAATTAAATATAGCAAACCGCCACTTGAAGTGGCGGTTTTGTACCTGTACAAGAAATGAACATACAATTAGACATTATAATCTGCTTTGCGACACATTAGACACTGGTATTAGACACAGGTATTACTGGAAATGAACATAAAACACAAACTACGGAGGATATGTAACAGGCATTGGAAAGGTGTGAATGTTTCCCCGAGTGAATTGCAAGCCTAAATACTCTAACAAATCCCTCAATGATTATCTGATGCTTCTCACCTCCTTCCCTCCTCTATATATAACAGTCTGTCATTTCATCCCTCTTTCTCCTAGTGCATAAGAGGAGAATATGATGTATCCTGCCCTTGGGCTTTCCTTTGGCTGAGATTGTTGATTATGCTAGATAGCTAGAGTAATAGACTGTGGGGTGGATGAATACAACTGAATAACTGATCAACAATTGTGTGAATAACTTGTGGCCCTTCAGTAAGGTTCTAAGTAACCACCAATTAAATCAGAACAATGCAACATGGGTTGGCCTTAAATACTCTACTGGAGTTGGACTAGTGTCATAGTGGTAATTATAAATTGTGCTATCACTTTAAATTAGTTAAATAAATACTTTTGAGTTATTTTAATATTTCAAATTTCCACCTTAGTTCTCCTCTTCGTTTGTATTTGTTAAGGATTCAATGCTCTATTATAGTCTAGAAGCTTTATGACTGTCTTATCATTTGTAGGTTGAGCAATTGGAGCAAGAGGTAGCACTGCTTCAGCAAGCACTCAGTGATAAGTAAGAACCAGAACGAGCAATGCTTCAGGTCTGTTTATATTCTTTCCTGAACCTTTGAATGAGATATTTCTTGATTCTTTCTTGCTATCGACACACATTTAAGGGAAATGAAAAAAAAAAAAAAAAAACCAAGACCAAATCGCCACATGAGATGGCGGTTTGCCTTGACCAAACTGCCACTTTACGTGGCGGTTTAGTGCTTAAGGCAAACCGTCATCTCAAGTGGCGGTTTTGTTTGAAAAAAAAATAAAAAAAAAATTTTCCACGTGGACGGTAATGTGGGAAATACTTTCCCACATAATTCAAATTGGGAATTAATTTTATTTTAAGCAATATTATGGGAAAACATTCCTAATAAGATGATTGAATATGAGTCGATCATACTTCTATGTTAAAAATTTGTTCAGTTTTACAGCAGTTCGATTTAAACTTCGTTTGGGTTGAATCGGTTTTAGCATGATCGAGTTCGGTTTCGAGCATGATTCGAGTCGGATATGACTCGGGCCGATCATTATTAGGTTCAGGTAATCTCGATTAATGCTTATGTGTCGGTTACAAAAATCGGTTACAGCTTGGGTTTAATTTTCCCATTTTCGGTTGTCAATCGGTTTGGGTACAACTTTGGATCTGGTAATGTCGGTTCGATAAAGCTAAAAAAGGAACACATTTTCGGGTCGGTTTACTTTCGGTTTCGGTTCGAGTTTTCGGGTCGGGTCACTTTTAAACAGCTCTACGCCTCTCCCAATGGTAATGCATTAGAATGGATTTTATGAAGAAAACGAGATGATTGAAAGTTTGATAAGCATGGTCATCAAAGTAGCCAAAAGATGTTCCAATCAAAATTACACTAGTTGTTATTGTCATTACCATCGTTTAATACTACCTACCAAACGGGTCGTTAGAATTATGATGATGTTAACTTTGGCAGAAACATATCTTGCACCGATGTACTACTAAAAAAATATTACATTCCATGTAATTCAATTCAGTTTATAGTTATATTTCATATGACAAATCACTAAGTGAATAAAATGTGGAATTTTATAATCTTTTTTATTAGATTGTACTCCCTTCAATTCAATTTAGTTGTCCCATTTGATTTGGGTACAAATATTAAGAAAATAAGGGGACCACCTAAAATAGTAAACTCATATGCAATATTAGGTGCTTTTAATATTAAAAATTAGAGGGGACCACCTAATAGTAGACTCATGTGTAATATTGGGTATTTTTAATATTAAGAAAATAAGGAGACCATCTATAAATATAGGTCTTAAAATAGAAATAAGACAAGTAAGGTGAATTTACTCAATAAAAAAATGAGACATGTAAAAAGAATTGGAGGGAATATGATTTTACTGTCAAACAAATCCATACAAGAGAAGGTGGAACATGTTTGGATAAGGAGTTTGACAATTAGGCCCGATAGTTTAACCCAAAATGATCTATGCATTGGTCTCATTATGAAATGCAATTGACGAACGGACTATTTCTTTCAGTAAGTCTTGCGAGCGAGCGACCATCCTATTGAGATCAATAACTTAATTAGTCAACTTATAATTTTTTTACGATACACAATTAGTAGGCGATCAATTTAGGGTTATAATTGATATTCTTAAGGTTAAATTTGATTTTTTAAGTTATAACTGATCATTTAATTGATCACTTTATATATAACTGCTCACTTTAAATTCTGAATTGATTACTTTAATATTTAAATTGAAGACTTTAAAATAATTGATCCATTTAAGTTTAAAAACTTGTAAGTAAAAGTTGATAACATTGATGTCAAAATTAATCGTTTTTAGATCAAAATTAAAATTTTTTATTGATTTCTTTAAAAGTTATAATTGATTATTTAATTTAATCACCTTATAGATGATCAATTTAAGGTCTGAATTGATCACTTTAACGTCAAAATTGAAGACTTTAAAATAATTAATTCATTTAAGATTATAAACTTATAAGTAGAAATTGATCACTTTACTGCCAAAATTAATCACGTTTAGATTGAAATTGATTTTTTTTTAATTTTATTTGATTTATTTTTTATTTACTTTTAGTAAATTAATATCTTTAAAATCAAAATTAAATTTTTATTCTTTAATTTCTTGAATTTTAGCCATTTTTATTTTTTAATTTCTAAATTTTGAGCCGATTTCTATGAACGGTCTCAATATAAGACTATCGCTCGCGAATTTTAGCGTATTTCTTTTTTCATGTGGCAAACATCAAAGCCCAAGCGTTACCAATGTTGAATGTCAGGCTCAGCCTACGAGCCGAGATAAGATCATAAGAGTACTATATATTTATAATTTATTATATGAGTTAAATATTTATGCAAGGTCAATTGTTTATCAACAAAGTAGTGTAATACCCGTGCTATATATGGATTGTATACACTTGAATCTTTTAAAGATATTTTTAATGAATCATAGTTAGATAGTATATATTCACATAGTTTAAATATTTTTAAGACTGCAATACATATAATATTAGAATTCTTTACTTTTCATACTTAACACGGGTTTATATCTAATACTATCATAGTCTTATATAAATGAAGAAATTATCAAAAATTATCTAATATTTTTATGATTTTTCAACAATAATATTATTTATTGATTAACCATGAATAATCTGAACATTGGATGATATTTTCTCATATCAAGCTTGGGTACGTAGGTCATTTGCCAAATAATGAAACATAAGTGAACATATTTTTTTAAAATGTAAACGTATACGACTTTATCAATTTATATTACTATAATAGTCCAAGAAAAAAAATTATTAGATAGATTGATGTGTAGCCCGGCAAAGCGAAATATATATTGATATTACAACTTTATACCTAGTATATGAAAGATTAAATAAAAAATTTAATATTTACATAATGCTAAATTCTTTAAGTTATAAGTATATAGCTATCTCATCTCTCCAAATATATTCAACAGTTAGAGTCGCATTTATAAATATAGCTCATATTTTCTACTATATAATTGATTTTTTTTTAATTTGACTTTCATTGTCAAATGACTCCATGTTTGATCATCAATATCTTAATACTTATCATAATTTTAGTGATATGTTATCAAGTTATGAATCGGTTTAAGAGTATTTGAAAAAGGTTAGAATTAGTGGGGAATGATGTGTGATTGATTTACTATATTGAGTTATAATTTAAATGTGAATTTATGATAAATCTTTTTTCAATATAGATAATTATAATTATTATTTGAATATGAATTTGTTTGATTTCAAAATAAAAAAGTAATTTAGCCTGTAAGGGAAGTTATATTTTTAAATCTGTCATTAATTAGTTAATCTAAAGGCTCTAATTAACATCTTTTGAAATAAATTTTAAGCAAGCCACATGCCAACATTTAAAAACTTTTCAACTGTAATTCTCCGACTGCCACGTGGCAAGCTGGTTGTAGAATTAGAGTATTATTAGTATAAAAACTCGTATAATGCACGAATTTATTAGTATGAAAAATATAAAAATATAGCTTTAAAAAATAATGCAAGCATATATTATCGTGATTAAATTTATCGAATACATGCTTTTTTTAAAGAAAAAATTAAATATTGTTTTTTTTAAAAAATTATTTATTGAACAAATCACTCTTTCATTCAATTAAATATGTCAAATTTTAGGTTAGTTAAATAGAATTGTTATAATAATAAATACTCCATATTAAAATAATCAAATTTTAAATTAGGTATATATTGTCACGTAATCAACTCTCATCCACTAAAATAATTATATTTGCCATGCCTTCTTAGAGGATGCCACTTGAAAATTTCAACCATTTTTATAGTATATATATATATTGTATGATATTATGCCTAATTTAGCTCTAATTTTAAAAATAATCAAAATTCTAAATCAGGTATATATTGTCATGTAATCAACTATCATCCATTAAAATAATTATATTTGTCATGTCTCCTTAGAGAATGACAGTTGAAGTTTTTCAATATTTTTATACTATTGTATGATAATATAATATGATGACATATGATACATATCAAACAATAAAAGATAAAAAACTTTCACGTGTAATCTTCATGAAGTGGTACTAGATGGAAAAATTTTACTAGTTGATATTGGCTTACGTGCTCAAATAACATTAACCTACCTGTTTTTATAGCCGTTCTAAAAATAATAAACCGAGTAATTTACTATTATTAAAACTGAATATGTTGAATAAGTCCAACTTAGATTGAGCTATATCAGATAAATTATTGATTCATATATATATATATATATATATATATATATATATATATATATATATATATATATATATATATATATATATATATATATATATATATATATATCATAAATATTTATCATCTTTATAAAGTAAATAACTTATATATTATTATAAAACTAATCAGCTAAAAATGTTTTCTGCATAGAGTGATATAAATAAGGTTAAAAATAATACGCATTATGCATTTATAAAAATTTACTGAACACATGGTTTAATTAATAACACACATTATACATTTCAAAATAAATATTAATTTGGGGTTTTAATTATGGAGGCGCAAATTAATTTTAGGATTTCATTTAGTTTTAAGACTATTTTAGAGTTTTACTAATTGGACCGGGCTAAAATATTTAAAATAGATCAATAATTCAATTTTTTCACTTTTAAAGAGTCCTTAACCGAGTTCAAACAGAACACCAAATTGTATTAAATTCAATTTAAATGAAAATAAATTTAAAATTATAGTCAAACCAAATTGCTTATTCGATATAATCTGATTTGATATACAATTTGCGAAATTATTTACAGAGCTACCGGATACCATAAATTAGTAAGTAACTTCAAGAAATGTAAGGGAATGAATTTGCTTTAAGTTGTTGGCCATCATAATTTTGGAGGCAGCCATGCTGATGCGGCTTATAGCCTATAGGAGACGTTTGGTGTGTAGTCTAAGATATGGGCGGCAATTTATTCCGTCATCCATTATATTGATCATTGATGATGGACTACCAAACATGTTTATTGTGCTTTTTGTTTGGCTGTTATTGCCGACTTTTGTACGATGTAGTGGTGTGGAGAGTAGCTACTTTATGACAAATGACATAACATCAACACTTCACTTGTGAGGACATATTTAATTGATAATGGTCGTCATACTCATGATCTCAATATAACTTCTACGCCCTATGTAATATTCCTAAAGTAAAAATGCCACGAAAATTAAGAAAAATTGCCATGAAAATTAAGAAAAATATATAAAAGTGATAAAAATTATATTTTATGAAAAAGTGAAAAACATATGTGGATAGGGGCGGAGCAAATAATTTTGAGGCTCTATTTTATTTTTTAAATTGGGACCCTTAATAATTAAAAAGATAGATTTTCTTAAACTAAAATAAAATTCAACACAATTTGAGTTTTAAGTACTAGAATTACATGAATTGTTGATTAGTGATAATTGATGTTTGATGAAGTGTAAAATTAAATGATGTAAGAGAAAATATTTAAAAGTTAAAAAATTACTTTGGAAAGAGATAAAAAAAAGGAGAGAAAAATGTAATTAATAGGTTTTGAAACACAACCTTTGATGTGTTTAGTAAAATTTCTACCAACTATTCTATCACAATAATATGTTACTCTAATATGATTTTTCTAATACGAGGCCCTTTAGGTTCGGGGCCCTGTGCGGTTGGGTTACCCGCACAGCCCCAGAACCGCCCTTGTGTGCAAATGAAATAAAAAAGTAAGTTAAACGATTTAAATAGAGAGTAACAAGTTAGGACTAAAAATAAAAATTAGACAAATTCAAAATCATAGACTAAAAAAAAAATAATTTTAATCCTTTGAAACATAGGGACTACATAATAATGTCTTTTAAATGCATCATGTTTTTTCGTATAAACGTTCTTCCAAATTAGGGAGAATTTTGGAGCAGAATTCCTAGGCCATAGCCCAAATTATTAATTAAAAGTCATATTAATACCAAGTTATTGAGTGATGAAATATAAATATATAACGAATAACAAGCTGGTTGAACATACAAATAAAGATGAATATGTTTGGATGGTTTATCTAACATCGACAAATTAAAGATGATGTATAATAAGTTATTGGAGTACTTCTTTTCATTGCCATATGGTTTTGGGATGATATATATCTCCTTGGCTTATGAAGTGTGTGCACCACGTATTTTCCCCGCTAATATGCTATCATTCATAATCAATTTAATCTGGTATTAGAGCCGATAATTCGACCAAAAATTAAAAAATAGTAGGTCCAAAAAGAATAGCGTTTCTACCCTAATTGATTATTCCCACATGCAAACTTGACTGGGATTCACATGTGAGGGAGAGTGTTGGGATGGTTTATCCCACATCGACAATGAAAGATGGTGTACACGCTTTATAAGTTATTGGAGCCCTTCTTCTCAATGTCATATGATTTCAGGAAGATATATATCTTCTTAGCTTATGAAATGTGTACACCTTATATTTTTCCCTTTAATATGGTCACATTACAATTTAGTGCAGCTCAATTTTACCAAATATTCTTCTCAACCCAGACTAATATATTAAATTCAACCCTATTTCAAATCGACATTATAAATTAAATATTTGTAAGTCAATGCAGGATAGGCTTAACAATTACAATAGTTAATTTTATCATCAATATTTTATTTTTCTAATTTAAGCATTTATCACACATATAGATGGATGGTTAAAGTGTTTGAGACTCTAAAATATTAAATAAGTTGCATGTTCAATTATGTATATGTGTGTGCGCAATGAATGAATTTTTAGTTTGTAATTTATATAAATAAATATAATATAAAAATTTATATATACTTCTTTTTATGTATTCATGATAAATAATATGAAAAAAATAAAAATAATTGTATCATTGTTTACCAACATGTTATTTATCTTCAAAATACTCGCATTAAATTTACACAATAAACAATTCTTTCTATTAAACCAAGAAAAGTGATCAGAAACAAATAAATATTGTCAAATTTATTGTTTAAGAACTAATAAAGTATCAAATAAAATTTCAACCAACAAACGCAGATGGATATTATACTTTCATTTTCATAAATTCCATATTTATGTCATTCTTGTTCAAACCTTTTAAAACTCGAATCCGATACAGTACGAGTCCATGCTTTTGATTCGGCTAAATTCTAAAATAAAATAATATTTAAAATGTCCAAATCTCATATTCATGTTGAGGATCTTGATAGTTGCTTGCCCATTTCAAGGAGAAATATTTAAAGTAATTGATTGATGTTATATTATAAAGATAGTTTAGGGGTTGGAGGAGCATTTAATGGCGATCTTTCTCTCTTTATTGCTCTTTAATTTTTTTTAATCTCCGCTTTAATTCCTTGAGTGTAACTACCTTTTTATTATCTTGAGTAATTAGCCTTGATTACATTTTAATTACGCATTTGTATGGATGTTTTATGGTTGTTAGGAATGCTCCTTCTTCCGACATTACATTTTATATACTCATTCTCTTATTTTTCTATACGTCTTTTATTTCCAACTTGATTATTGTGTTGATTGCTCCAATTCTTCTTGAGTAACCACATACAAGAGGGGGATGGTGTGTTAACTTTTGGGAACGAGATGTATTATTTTGTGCATTGGAGATACACCTCAAATACGTTCTTAAGGCAAATACTTTTTCTCAACGCACCAATTTCCTATAAACATTTCTTTGTCCTTATTTTTCTAGGTTCCTACTTTTATTTTGATTTATGTCGTTCTCGAAATTCTTAAAGTGTATTGTTCATTTATAATTTAATTTCAAGTCAAGTATTACACTTTTGTAGGTAAGACAACAATTTAAGAACGTATTATTTTTATGACTACGTCGCATGAGTTTTGAGGTAATGTGAAAGGTGGTTTTACTATGATGAAAATGATGATGTCAAATGCGGTTACTTATGAAGAAGAAAGCATGAAGTAACTATATTTCAAAAGTAATGCAATAATGAGAATTTTTTTTATCATTGTTTTGTGAGGAAATACGCATACAAAATGCATACAAATGAACATTAGTTTTGAAGTTGTTCATGTGCAATGAAAAACGTTATTATAACGACATATTATTATCGATCAACATTGATTCAATTTATGGCATCATTATCAAGATATTGACCTTTGGTGGGTAACTCTTTCTTTATGCCCTAAACTCATACTTTTATCTTTAAATATCAATATTATATTTTTGTGATATTCATGACATGCTAATTTTTTGATGGACTTGTATATAATACTTGTAAAAATGTGATTTCATATCATGATTAATATATATCCATTATAAATAACAAGAGTATAAGGCTTCTTCACTATTCATATTTTGAAAATAAATAGTGTTTTTACTTAGTCATCTTCCACTTCAACTTTGGTGTTACACACATGTGGTTGATTGCATATATTTTGGTTTCTTTATTGTGTTTTTGCATGTAGGATAGTTATTTGGCTTTATCATGTGCATTTGCGGCTACACATGTCGTGGATTGCATGGTTTTTGCATGTAGGTTGCTTATATATCATCAATCATAGCCAAAATCTGAATTTTAAGATTATAATTGTTGTTAGTTATATTAAATACAATCACTCATTCCCTTCTCAAAGGTAGCCATAGCTGATTTTTTTTTGGTTGCTTGCTTTAGCAATAGACATGGTTTATGCAATGGGATATATATGTATTTATAATGGATACAAGACACTGGTTTTCATTTGTTTCAGCTTAGATGTTTAATTGTGATCTTCAGTTCACTGGTATACTCTAAAACTTGATTATGTTTTGCATTGTGCTTTTGTTTGAACATGTTTCAATTGTGATTTTGTTTCTGTTTATTGTATGTGTTTTTTTAAAGTGGAAATGTGGTTATGCTTTGGTTTTGTTTGCACTACAAGAAAACTTGTTTTTAGCAACAAGTTTTAGCAACGACTAAATTTTTTTCGTTGCGAAAAATATAAGTTGTTGCAAAATCCATTGTTGTTGCTAAATAGTCGTTGCCAAAAAAAAAATTAAATTTTCCCACCCTTTTTTATAGTTTCCCCATGTAACCCAATTTTTTACAACAAACATTGTTGTTGTTAAAATTAAATAAATAATTCGTAACAGTATATGTTGCGAAAAATATTTAAAAATACGGATACAATAAAGTCGTTGCAAAAGACCATATACTAATAATTTTTTTTTATTTTCCCTCTCAAAACTGACCCAATCCCTCACAAATTACCTTTCCTCCTTCGAAATTTTAATTTCCCTTCCACATTATCCAGCGCCCATTCCCTCCCTCACAAACCCGATTCCTCAAAAGCCCTAATCCCGCACACCGCCGCACACCGGAGGTAAGCCACTGCCGCCGCCTGCACATCGGAGGAACTGCTGCTTTTCAGCCGGTGCTACCAGACCAGTTCGATTATCCAGCGCCCATTCCCTCCCTCACAAACCCGATTCCTCACAAGCCCTAATCCCGCACACCGGAGGTAAGCCACTGCCGCCGCCTGCACATCGGAGGAACTGCTGCTTTTCAGCCGGTGCTGCCGCCAAGCTACCCTTCAGCCGCCTTTGAACCCACGACAGCAGGTAGTTTTAATTTTATTTTGGCCTTTGAACCCGGTGCTTCTTCGAGGCTTCGACGCTCCTCCTCCAATCTTCAAACTCCAATCTCAGCATTCACCACGGAATCAAGTGTAGAATCTCGTAATGTAAGTATATTGGTTGATTTTTGATTTTTTAGGGTTTTTTCAAGCCTTCTGTTTGATTTGTTTCATACTTTTGTTTGGATTTTTCTTGTTTTTGAACTTCAGTAGATGGATTTTGTAGTGTTGTTCTTGATATTTCGAATTTCAAGTGATGAATCTTGTAGTTTTTTTCCTTATTTTCGAATTTCAATAGGTGAATCCTGTAGTTTTTTTCTTGTTTTGGAATATCTGATGAACACAACATTTCCAATTTCATAGTCAGTACTCTGTAGTTCTTTTTTTTGAATGATTGTTTGGGAATTGGGAATTTGGGATGACTGTGATTCATTGGATCTGTATGATTATTGTAGATGATTGTTTCTAGTGTATATTTCTCTCTTAAAAGAACCACATACAGTTTCATCCAATTCTTCCTGCAAATTATGGTAATTGTTTTATCTATTCAATTCTTTTGTAAAGCTTAAATTTCAACCTAATTTTAGTGGAAGTTTGGGTACTTGGCTACTTGGCTACTGTCTGTAATCCTCTTGTCGGAGTACTTTTGTAAAGCGTAAAGTTTGGGGCTCTTTGGATCAGCTTGCTTCAAGTTATTTGCAAGACTGAATGAATCATCTTTAATCCTCTTGTCGGAGTACTTGGCTACTGTCTGTAATGTTATGCATCCTTTGATATTAGAAGTATGAATTTAATTGTTTGACAATAACACTCTGACTCTTGACTCTTGTTCTTCTATAATGTACTCAAGTTGTGCATTGCCTAGAAAACTGCAATTATTGTTCTCTTTCGACCAATTAATTGTAATTTTGAACTTTCTATTTTTCTTAAAAGCACCAAATTACCTATTTCTATTATCTTGTTCTGATAGAAGAGTGCACATTTTTGGTAATCATTGTTGAACATTTAGAGATGGGGCTAAGTAGTTTATTATTTCTAATTTTGATGGTGCATTTGCTTGTATTGTAAAAATAAGCTGGTTGTTTGCTACCACTGTCAGTGCTTTAAATATCTGTATGATTTGTGTAGGACAACTGTGGGTAGTGTGACCCGTGAAGAGACAAATTTATCTACGTGGTTTTACTATGTTAAACCCACAAGGTCTATTTTCATGATATTTATAGTATCTTGTTTCAAAATTTCAATTCTTACTTATTTAGATGCATTTTCTATATCGTGTTCATTTAGGATACCTTTGCAAGCAAATTCCAACTTTGGTTATGATTTTAAATGTCTCCCTTTTCCCTCTTCCATGTTAGTTGATAAAACTCTGACATGGTGATATTGTTTCAACAGAATGGGACCAAAGAATCTATAAGTAAACTTGTTTCGGACTTGAACAGTGCAACATTGGAGCCAGATGTTGGTGAGATTTTCTCAGAGTTATTATTCATCATCATGCTATGAAACTGTAACTTTGTAGGGTTTCTAAGTTTGCTTCATTTGAAGCTACATCTATTACACTCAAATCTTGTATAAATTGCTTCCATCTAGAATATTCTCAAGTCTATTGACTATTCATTTATGTAAAGGTAACTTGAATTGGAAAATTAAAAACAAGAGTGAAAGATAGGGATGTTTGCTTTTGCTATCACTTGAAGGTGTTGACCTAACAAATTAGAAATTGCCACTTTCTGAACAAGCTTCTTTAAAATTTGCAGAAATTGTTGTGGTCTTGTAAACTTTAATTCACTTGGTCTTGTAATGCCTTTATGCTCATGTTTGGCCCATATTGGATGCTAACATCATTAGTTTGTAGGATTTCCATATCAGATTCATTAGGCATATTGATCCAATTATGGTCTTCAATGTTTGTCTTTGTTTGTGGTCTATTTATAATTGGATCAAAAACTTATGGAGCATTTAAGTTCGTTGCAGATCAAGTTTTTCGGGGTAGCAGGCTCAACTCTTCAAGACTTAAAGATGAGGATGATGATAACGTTCAGGATGATGTATGCAAAGCAGTCATCCCTTGGGTACCTTCTCATACACTCAACCCATTACCAGAAAATACAAACGGTGGTGTCATATTCAATGGAAGCAGATGAAATTGAAGCATCAACTATGGAGATTGAGAATGCAAAGTGCCTATCACTTGTAAATTTTTGCATGAAAACTTGTATATGATAGGAGAATTATTTTGGAAAATTGGTTATACGTTACATGTATATGAATTACGTATATTTTTGACACACGATAATATTTGGGACGTGTGATATTTTGGGATACGAATTAATATATAATGATAATCGGTGATATTAGTTTAGTTGGTTTTAAATTATTTATTATTTTAATTGTCTAGTTTATTGTAGGTTGTTTCAAAAGATAAATAGTTGTTGCGAAAAATGTTTGAAGGTTTTTTGCAACGGTAAAAGTTGTTGCGAAAAATGTGTATGTTTTTTGCAACGGTAATAGTTGTTGCCAAAAATGTGTCAGGTTTTTTGCAACGGTAATAGTTGTTGCGAAAAATGTGTATGTTTTTTGCAACGGTAATAGTTGTTGCTAAAAACATTAATAACAAATTTTACTTTATTGTTTTTCCTACAGCAAAGTCATTGCAAAAGATTGACTATCATGTATTGCAACAACTTAAATTGTTGTGAAAAATAGAAATTTAACAACTAAAATAGTTGTAGCTAAAAATGCAGGAAATTTGGCAACGAGCTTTTTTGTTGCTAAAAACGTTTGAAGGAATTGCAACGACATTTTTTTTTGCAACAATAGATCTCGTTGCAAAAAACAGAAACCTTTTGCAACCATCATAGTCGTTGCTAAAACCTTTAGCTACGGCTGTACCCGCAACAATGGAATTCGTTGCAAAAAACATTTTTAGCAACGAAATCAGGTTTTTAGCAACGACTTTTTCTGTTGCTAAAAACAAGTTTTCTTGTAGTGTTGGTTGAGTTGATAGTGTTATGGTAGTTAGCTTTTGGCAATCATCTCTTCTTTGTTCCTTTTGCTATTTTTGCTTGTGTTACTAATCTTTTGGGTTTGTATTGATTGTGCTTTTCATTGGTGTATTCCCTGTTTATGTCAATGATCATGCTTTGATCCTTTTGCTTACATTTATTGCATGCGTATTTTGGGGATTGATTTGGTCTTGTTCTGGTTTTGTTGGGCTTAGTTGGCTGTGTTATGGTAGCTAAATCTTAGTAATAGTGTACTTTTGAGTCTTTTTGTTATTTTTGGCTTGTGTGACTGGTCTTTGTTGGTTGCATTTATTGTAATTTGCATTGTTGTTGTTGTTGTTGTTGTTATTTTTTGATCATGTGAACGATCATGCTTTGATTAGAAATGTAAGAAGTTCTTAATGTGTATAAAAGTGTCATGGTAACTAAATCTGAGTAACCATGCTTTCTTGCACTTAGTGGTATTTTTTTGTTCTATTTTTTATTTTTTGTTTTCTGATTGTGTCACTGATCTTTTGGGTCTGGATCTATTGTGCTTTTCTGACCAAAGTGGCCAAGGGTCGAATAGTCCAAATATTCCAGTATAAATATTCTAGTCCAAGAATCCAACGTTAGGTAATTGATTTTATCCAAGTCTTTTTTCGACATTACTCCTATGGATTTGGCGTGCATGGTCCGTATAGTTCCTCAAATGGTTGCACTTTGCTAAGCGTGACTAACTACAGATTAAATTAGTTGGATTTTCCCTTAAAGACGTCAATTGGGTCGGTTACAAGGAATTAGTTCCAAACGGTTTTGGAATTCGAAGGGGTGTGTTTTAAGGAGATTTAAAGTTGGTTTTTAATCTCATTTAAGGGGTGTTATTAGGTGTTTTTTTTGGTTTATTTGCTGAATAAAGAAGCTTAAATGGGAGGAGTAATGAGGACGGTTACAAAGGAGCAATTCAAGGGCAGCTTTGAATGACGGTATTGGACAGTTTTCAGAGATTGATTGCTGAACGTTTTGCTTAGTTAATTCTTCCTTATTTTAAGCTCCAGTTGATTAGTCAATTGATAGTTTGTAATGGGGATTAATTGGACGGTTATGATCCAAATTAATTGGCCCTTTATTTCAGTTTTGTTGTTTATTTTTGCTAAGTTGTAGATGCCATTAGTGGATGTACTAAAGCTATAAATAGCGTGCTGATTATCAATGAAAACACATCTGAAAATTACCTAAAACAACTAAGTGTGTTTGTTAATTTCGACTAAGTGTAAGTCGGACTTGATTTCCAAATTCGCATGTTTTCCAAATTTGAAGAGTTTGTGTTTTAGTGAGTGTTCCTAAAACTAAGACTTGTAGTTGACGCATAGGTGAGAGTTCCCTAGTCAATACTACGCCTAAGCAAGTGAGTGAGAGTTCCTCCTTGTTATATCCTCAAGTTAAGGGTGAGAGTTCCCCTAAACTATCTTGATTAACCCAATCAATCTTCCAAAATTAAGCTAAACACGAAACACATTATTCCAATCCCTTTGTGAACAAGTTTTCCTTTTGTTTACACATCATCTATTGTGCTTTTCATTCTTGTTGTTATTGTTTCCTGATCATTTGTTGATTAGAAATGTACGAACGACTTGATGTGTAGCGAAAAGCGGAGTGCTTATTTGCTGTTATTTTGTGTTTGTCTTTGTTTACAATGTTTAAGAAATGTTACTTTGTTACCATTGACTATGAGGCCTATGTTATTATTTCAGTAGTTAAGGCTTTGTTTTTAATTGTGAGTTACATGCTATTATTTAAGCACTAAAGGTTTTTTGGGGTGATTTAGAATATAATTTAAAGGGGAACTTATGCTTTTAAGTGACAGGTCATGGCTGACTGTGAGAAAATAATTTCAACTTCTTACAAAAGACTCCTAAATCATGTTAGTAGGCTTTTGGGTTTACTTGATCCACTTTATGGGACGCTTAATGGTAATGCAATTGTTGCTTGCATTATTATTGTAGCGGAAGAAGGAGGATTTACATATTTTAAAGTTGGAAGAGAATCTATGAACCTAATTGTCTCGGAAGAATCGGCCGCTGTGCATTGTTTCCATGCTATGGTTATGGATTTTGGCTTCTGTGTTGCACATATTAACAAGGGCACGGTTGACTTATGTGAAACATGCTCACTCTTTTACTCACGGACTCAAGGGAGGTGTAGAAAAACTAGGAGTTTTGGGTCCACAAGTATGCAGTTATGCGAGAGGGCTGTTGTAGGCATTTCAGCTGAATCAAGGGAGGAGTGTGTTACTCTATGGACGTTGAGTCTCTGATTCCCTGCACTAGTGCACTTCCTCCTCCCCCAAAGAAACGTAGATTGCATTGGCTTCCTGTGGTATTACCGCGCACTACTGAACTTATTAAGCTTCCTCCTGATTTTGCTACTTTGTTTATAAAGAGAGAGGGAGATCGATGATTTAGACCATTTGTCTTTAGTTTGTAAGCGCTCAATTGATATCTTTGGGCCATCATTTTGTTATCTTGTAGGAATTACTTTATTGTATTAGGTTGTGTGTTGTTAAATGTATAAGGACAACACTCTTTTGTAATTATTGCTGACCTATTATAGCTTGTATTGTTATGCTTATTTCTATCGGCTTAATTAAATTTGGTTGTTTTGGTATTACAACGCGTAGCTTGCTTGTGCTTTGGCTTAAATGTTGTACAGCTTCAATAATTTATGTTGTTTGGTTGTTGAAAATTTGTTGTAGAGCATTCCATGGTGAGTAGTACGATAAGCAGTAGTCATATCTTTTCAGCCGTTTAGTTTCATTGTGATATCTTAGTTTGTTAAGCTTGTTGGATGGTATCTGTACACTTTTAAAGTGCTAAGCTTATAATTTGTATTCATGGTCCGCAGCTATCACTGGCCATGGATTAACAAGTTTTATATAATCTACTATTTGTGCTTTCCAGTTCATAGTTTGGGGGGAAGTTTGATGGTAACAAAGTGCTTACTTACAATCTCGGAAAAGCACTTGGGTAAGTCTGAGAGGTACATATTAATTGTGTACAACTAGGATATGCTCAGTACCTTGTCTGTGATTGCTACTTGCATTATTTAGTTGCTGGTACTGTATGAATTCATAGGCCGTGTTTGATTTGTTGCTTTCAACTATTGTTGTGGTTAATTTTGGGTATGAGCGGCTTTTGATAGGGCATATGTGTAGCATTGGGAGACTGTGTTACCTAGCGCTTGTGATTGCATTGCTATATTACCGAGCAAGTACCGAGCATATACTTCTGTGTATTGTGGATGCACTTTGTTATGTGTGCTCGTGGTTATTTGATACATTGTTTTATTTGCACAATTGTGGTTCTTCGCTGTCATGCACGTCTGCATTTCAATTCTTGATTATGTTGATCTATGACTAGAATTACAGTACAGTGATTGTGCGAGCTGTTGAAGAAATTGTTTTGTTGAGAGCTGAAGATAGATTCATAAAAGACTTTGTGAGGATGAATCCATAACGCATCATGCGATTATCACCGCCAAAAAAACAGCAAACACCAAAAGTTTCTTGAAGCAAACGTGAATACAAGAGTAAATGCATAGTGCACAATTCTTCTCTTCTACCTGAAGAATTGGCAGAAGGCTGCAGTTCTTCACTTATTGAGCCTACGGATGACACTGTTGGGGCCTATTACATTTCTTCACAACCTTCTACTTCTACAACACTCTTGAAGAAACGCAAGCGCAAAGGTGTTTCTTCAACTCGACTTTAAATTCGTCCTTAAAACAGTATTAGTGACTATCCATTTTTAATTAGTACTTGTGTTTCTTCGTGGATAGGGAGGTTTTCTAACAAAGACCAGCCTATATGCTTTCAATGCGGAGTTATTCATGTGTAAGTTTCACTTTTTCATTTAATCTTGATTTACATGCTGTTATGTTAGAATATGTGGTAACCACATCTATAAGCACATTATGTCTTTAAATTTATGTTAATTACATAGTGAAAATTGAGGAATAAAAAAAATTGAGAAGTATCTGTTAATGAATTGCAGCTAATGGTTGTTCGCCTTCTTCTATTAAGCTTGCTGATGCTACATTTTGTACATATTGCAGTGCTAAGCACTTTGCGTATGAACCTAAGTCCATTTGTTGTGGTGAAGGAAAAATTAAAATTGCTATGATTGAGTATCCTCCGCTACTTAATGCCCTTTTCACAGATGGAACTGAGATTGGAATGCATTTTAAGAAGTATTGTCGTCTATACAACAAAATGTTTGCATTCAGTTCGCTTGGAGGTTCAATTGATGCTCTTGCCCACAAAGGCATTTATTTCTTTAAGCTATGTGGCTAACTTTATCACTATGTTCCAAGCTTATTGCCCGATGGTCTTGCTAAACCCAAGTTTCTACAGCTTTATTTTTTTGATGGTTAACATGAAAAAGAGAACCGATATGGCATCTTCCCTGAAATAAATCGGTCTATTGTGGGTTTGCTTATGGAAATCATGCAACGCAACCCGTATGCACACTTTTTCCGATCGCTACGTCATTTGGATGGGACGGAGAATACCAAAGTTTTGCTCAATAAGAATCCAACGTTAGATCAACACGTGTACAATTCGCCAACATCAGATGAAGTGGCTACAATCTGGATAGATGACCTCCCATCAAATAAGACAATAAGTCCTTAATCGTTGTGTGGGGTCAATCATCTGTGTCGCAATGTATATATCATTACTATGGATGTTATGATCCATTGCAGTATCCATTGTTGTTTTCGTTTGGGGATTGTGGATGGCATCAGGCCTTAAAGAAAGTTCCCGATGGTCATCGACGCGTGCGTCTAAATGATTGTAATCCTATTACTCCATATATGGCTCATAGTGCAGAGGAATTGTTGTTAGATGAAGCAAGTGGTAAGTGTCTTTAGGCTATTATTTTTAAACAGAGCAATACATATAAATATTCGTACTATATGATGTTATTAAGCCTTTTTTCCTACTACTATAGTTGCTAAGGATGGGTTTAAGGATCGAAAGCACAGAGTCTCTTGTCGAGAATACTATGCGTACAGTCTTCAGATACGCGTTACTAATTACCTTTTAAGAGCTGACCATGTATTCCAACGATTTGTTGTGGATATGTACGTAAAGATAGAAAACACCCGGTTAGATTTTGTGCCGCACAACCAGTATCAACTTCGAGCAGAGTTATATCAAGGGATTATGGACACGATGATTAGTGGTGAGTGTAGTGCATCGAGCGTAGGTCGCAGCATTATTCTACCCCCATCGTTTATTGGTGGTCCAAGAGATATGAAAAAGCGTTACTTGAATGCAATGGCGCTTGTTCAACGATATGGGAAGCCCGATATTTTTCTAACCATAACGTGCAATACTAATTGGGTTGAGATACAACAAGAACTAGCAGAAGGCGAACTTGCCCAAGATAGGCCAGATTTAGTGTCAAGAATCTTCCGGGCTAAATTGTTTGCTTTGAAAAAAATAATCTGAGAGTGAAAGTTCTTTGGTGAGATTGCGGCTATGATACACGTGATTGAATTTCCAGAAACGCGGTTTATCGCATGATCATTTCTTAATTATTTTACAGCATGGGTTGAAGATTAGGCAACCAGAACAATTTGATAAGTTTGTTTGTGCAGAGTTTTCACCACCATCCGAGCCATATCTTCGTAGTCTTGTTCTGCGTCATATGATGCATGGCCCTTGTGGTTCGTTTAACCCAGAGAATCCTTGTATGGTGAAGTACAGTGGTAAACGTGTATGTAGAAACCGATATGTAGTAAGAAGATGGTTATCTGCTGTACAGAAGGCGTGAAATCGGTGAGCCGGTTCGCATTCGAGGCACTGATTTAGATAATCGGTGGGTTATTCTGTATAATCCATATCTCCTTGCGTCTTTTGACTGCCATATGAATGTGGAGATATGCTCAACCATCATGCTGTTGATGAGATTGAACACTTTCAGTCTGGTCGCAGGGTTTCCTCCGGAGGCTGTTTGGATAATTCTTGCTTTTGATCTATGTGATATGCAGCCCACTGTTATGCCCTTACAGGTGCATCTACCGAACAAGCAA
Source organism: Amaranthus tricolor (assembly GCF_026212465.1). Classification (NCBI taxonomy): domain Eukaryota; kingdom Viridiplantae; phylum Streptophyta; class Magnoliopsida; order Caryophyllales; family Amaranthaceae; genus Amaranthus; species Amaranthus tricolor. Next base: position 17,352,691 of record NC_080047.1, read on the forward strand.
AGTGTTTGCTTTAGAGATAATGAAAAGCTTGAGCATGTTGTACATAGTGAATCGAGGCAAAAACATCTTTAATTGAGTTTTTTTGTGTACAATGCATCACATCCATTGGAGCTAAAGTACTGTTTTCCTGAGTTTAGTGAACACCATGTTTGGAATTCACAAAGTAAGACTTAGACTAAAAGAAAGCGTGATAGGATTATTGGTAGGCTTACATTTGTTGCGCCTTTGGAGGGTGAACGGTACTACTTAAGATTGTTATTAGCGCATGTTGTTGGTCCATGCTCTTTTAATGCCTTAGTGACTGTCGACAATCACCTTTGTTCAACATTACATGAAGAAGGGCTAAAACGAGAGTTGGTTGAGCCTGATGATTTAGTAACGGTGTTTAGACGAAGCTGCCGAAGTGCAAATGCCACATGCTTTGCGACGGCTGTTTGCTACAATACTTATTTTTCTTGAGCCAACTGATCCGCTGCAGCTATGGAGTCGGTATTTCAACCATCTTTCTGAGGACTTTGCGTAGAAACATCCCAATGAACCACAAAAGATTTTGGGGTTTACTATACAATCTGTTGAAGTATTCATAGAAAACATGGGCAGATCTCTTACAGATTATGGCTTACAGCATCTTCATACACATCCAGATGTCTCAATACGTAGAACGCGCGATGTACCGGATGCTTTAGATGCTCCAATACCTGCGTCATGCATGGAAGCAAGGAAAATGTTGACCATTGAACAAAAGGCAGCATATAAGCGCATCATTTCTCATGTGAAGCAAAAACAACCTGGGCTTTTTTTTATTGATGGGCTAGGTGGAACTGGAAAAACTATCTTGTACAATTAAATATATGCGAAAGTGCGATTGCTTAATCAAATTGTCTTACTAACTGCGACTTCTGGTATTGCGGCGTCTAATATGCCTACTGGTAGAACTGCGCATTCTAGGTTCAAGATACCAACTGATTGTGGTCAGTGCTTATCTTGCAATGTAGGCAAAGAGTCAAGCCTTGCATCGCCAATACAAGAAGCTTCATTGATCATTTGGGATGAGGCTTCTATGGTGCATAGAGAGAACATTGAGGAGCTTGATATGCTTTAACGAGATTTATGTTTGCCGAATGTTCCTTTCGGTGGTAAGATCGTCGTATTAGGTGGAGATTTCCGTCAAACTGTGCCTGTTGTTCCTAAGAAAACACAGCAAGAAGTCATTGAATAGAGCTTAGTGTGCACACCCTTATGGCCTCTGTTTACTCGCTTGCATTTGACTGAAAACATTCGTGCACGTGAGGATCCACATTTTTCGAGGTTTTTGATTGCACTTGGAAACGGTGCATTACAAACAATGGAAAGTGAATTGATCACCATTCCTAATGAATTACGCTTAGCGAAAGGAGGTGTCCATGGTACGTTTGATGATTTGCTTGAAAGAATTTATCCTCAAATATCAAATGCATGTGTGAAGCCAAAACTTTTTTCAGAAAGGGCTATACTGACACCAAGGAATGAAGATGTTGATCTGATTAATTCAAAGCTCATTGAAAGCTTTTACAGAGATGCTTATTGTTATAAAAGCTTTTGCATAGTGATTGATGACCATTGCAACATATTATCCGACATAATTTTTAAACATACTCTGCCCAGGAGGAATGAACCCACATGAATTGGTGTTAAGCTAAACAGTCCTGTTATTTTATTGCGAAACCTTGATCCATCAATTGGCTTATGTAATGGAACAAGACTGATCTGTAGGAAATTCATGCCAAGCCTTATTCAATGTGAAATTTCTACCTGGTTTTCAAAGGGTGAGTTTGTTTTATTACCTTGAATTACGCTTAGGGCACCAGATGCAGCAGGCCATACATTCCAATTCCAAAGAATGCAATTTCCAATTAAACTGTGTTTTGCCATGAAAGTCAATAAATCACAATGACAAACTCTGTAATAAGTTGGGGTGTTTATTCGCCAACCGTGCTTTTCTCATGGCCAGCTTTATGTTACACTTTCAAGAGTAAGGAAATCAAGCAATATTTGGGTGCTCGATGAAAATTCTCAACAAGACTGCAACACACCACCCTCTACTACAAATGTTGTTTTCTATGACTTACTAGCAAAGGCTGGACTTTTATAACACATTAATGAGAAGATAGTTTCATATTCATATTATTTATTGAAAAATGGTTTCATCATTGTAGCAGTTCTGTGGAAAGAAAAACAAATGATAGCTGCCCTACTTTCAACACTCAATATGCTATAGGCTCAGGTGACATGTAATAACTGTTATGCATTCTTTCCTTACTGAGATGACACATAGGTGCAATGTTACACTAACATCTATTAAGCAGCAGTTCTATGCACTTATGCGGTGCCGTCCTCCTCAAGCCTTGGCAAGTTTGTCCCTTCGGTTTTATTGCTGTTGAATCTTTTGCGCTAATGCTTAAAGGTTTCTGCATCTTTTCTTTAGTTGTGGCAATTCTTTTACTGTGTTATATGCTTAATGTGTTTATGCGATGCATATGCATTTGTGGATTATGTTGCATCCTTTTTAGCTATCATTCATTTACATATATAGATGTGCATCTATACTTCAATAACACAAAACACCTACTTAAAAGTTCTACAATCAAAAAATTGTATATAGATTACCACATCTTCATGTGCTGAAGCCTGTAATGCTTAAAAATGAATAAGAAGCACTGATGTTAAACTAAATCAAGGATTGTGGTTTGTTAGCATCATGATCATCAACTACTTGTAAGTCTCCTCTTATATGCTCGATTTTTACTACATAAATATAAAATAGATGCTACATCACATCAACCATATTCTAGGGCAATCTAAAATTGATGATCAATATATTTTCCCTTAAACAGTTTTAGATTAGTGACACATATTTATTGCAAACAGTTCAGTTTAAACAAACACTTTGATTGTAGCATTTTGAAATAATGTTATATTATGGTTGGTGTATTTAATATTTTGAACTCTGTATCAAATACTTTAGTTTATTCACTTTCCATGCTTTTGCAATTTAATCAATGTTCGAAATCACTACTTCTTGTACAAAAGATCTTTATGCAGCTTTTCCATGCATCAATGTGCAACTTTTAACAATTAAGGCTTTTTCTTGTCATGCTTATCAAATGTCACTTCTTTAATCAATTACTTTCCTTGGAAGACAAGAACATTTAGTGCTGATTTGTTGGTTCTTTTAGCGAAAAAGTATATCGAACAATTAGCATCATTTGAACGAGCCTGGGCGTTGTTCTGGTCTTTGTACCTTAAGACAAAAAACATAATATGCGATTTTTTTAGCCTTTGCTAGACTTTTGAATTTTGAGCAACACTAATATTTTTTTATGTCATGTGACATGGAGTTGCTTTTCATGTAGGTAGTGTGATTTACGTCTTATTTTCTTTCTTTGTTGTTTTGGGGATAGTAGGAGAACAGGTAGGAAATTGGCTTATGAGAGTTTGCAAGTAAAATGAAATAGTAATTCTAAATATCAATTGCTGTATATAATGGGAAACAATATTAGACTTGCAGAAGTATAATATGTGCATCATCTGCTGCGCGCTGTCAGCCCACCCTTGCTACACCACACTATCTTCTTTTGCCACCCCTTGAGATAGTCACTCATAGAACTAAAATTTAGTGGCAGTATAGGAACTAATTTACCTTCTAATCACAAGGATTTACACTTCAATAGCATCGTATTTTGCAGACATACACAGCTGCAGCAACATAGACGACCGTGAACTATCTGTACAATTTGAGCACCGGCTAGCAAAAACCCTGGCCAATTTGCAGCAAAATCTGCACAACAGTTGAGAACTCAAGCAACAGCAGCACAACGGATCTGCTCATAAGCAGCATCAGTTTGCAGTATACCTGTTTTATATCACATTATACTACTTCAGCTATTATAGTTAGTTGTAATGTTAAATCATTTTGTATTGATTGAGTATTACAAATTTAATCCAACTATGTTTAATTATTTGTGTTTTCATCAAGATCTTTTTTATCGGTTAGCCGGTCTTGATGTATACACTATCTCAACCATATTCTCAGCCACCAATCAAATAAATACTCCAACATTATCACACATTTTCTTTATTAATTATAATGTATATCTTTCTTTTAGTTGCCAAACCTTATTCAATGTGACATTGATGTTAATGTGTGTTTATGACATTTTTTATAAATCATGGTATGTGTTATAGTCATTTATCTAACATTAATCACATGTAATTTGGTAGCTTTAATATCTATTATTGATTAGTCAAATTGAAGACTTTAATAATATGTTAGATTATATACGTAGTTAATTTATAGAAGTTTGGTTTAAGGTTAATTATACAATGCAATAGTTTAATAAATAATGAAAGAAATAAGTGTAGGTTAAAACCCATTGCTTAATAATCAACAGTGCTACTGTGTCAGCTACTTAACGTGTGTGATTAGATAACTATTGCTTGCTGACATATGTTTCTAGCTTTACAACTTCACTAAGTTTTTTGCATGCAAAACGGGTACTACTTGACATGCATAGATGTTTATACAAGTACAGTAAACCTTGTCACATTCTTTATGCAATGATTACTCCACGTTTCTTTGCAATTCTCAATTCTACCTATTCTACCCTTCTGTTTTGAAAGATCACTTAATAAAGCTATTTATCACTCACAGAAAACACACTTATCTTTTGTATGAGATAAGGATACCACTTCAAACGAGCTACAAGGAAGACATTATAAGGTTAGTCAATAGCAGTTCTCTGCTCCACTACTAAGTGTTATTTCTCCTTTATAGTTCACATCTCTAACATGCAATCTATACCATTTGTGACACTGATTAAGAGCATAGATATTAACATGCAATCTATACCATCAGTCAAACAACTACATTGCAAAGAGCTAAATTAGATCAACATGTTTTAACAACAATGATTTTTATGACTCATTGAATATTGTTTAAATATTCTTTTGTTTTTGGCAATCCTGATTCCATTGCATATTTAAAAACCTTGCACCCTTAATTATGTTGCTTTTTTGCCTTTTGTTTGATTAATCAATTAGTCTTATAAAGTATTTTTTTCTTAAACTCCACTTATTTTCAAGGTAAGGGTTAAAAAAATCAGTTTTGATGTTTTTTCCAATTATGTGTAAACTTTTAAAGTTATCATGGCTTCTTTGTTCTTTTTCTTATTTTTTGCTTGTGTTATTGATCTTTTATATATGCATTTGTTGGGGTTTTATTTATTTTTGTTCTTGTTTTGTTGGGCTGAGTTAGCTATATCATGGTAGCTAAATCTCTGTAACAGTGTTCTTTTTGTTATTTTTTTGCTTGTGTCACTGATCTTTGTTGATTGAATTTATTGAGGTAAGAAAGTATATTCGAAAACATACTTATGCAGATTCCAACGTAAATCACTCACATTTACTTTAAACGTCTGGTGTACTGTACTGTTTGCTCAATAGTTATAGACATTTCATCTTTGATACAATCTCTAACTACGCGGATGCACACGTTTTAGTTGCTAACCATACACTATAACAAATTCTAATTCTACAACAATATTGGTTTTATGCTTTCCGTGCGCATTCAACCTAATGTACTAGCTTACTAGACAGCGCTAGACAAGCATGAAGCAAAACTACGTCAAATTTAATGAGCTTAACACCAAACAATCGAATCACAAGTTCAAATGCAAGGTCATCGAGAAACCTAGGCCATTCCAATCGCCCGGAAAAAAAAATATCAGAGACTACTTCTTCAAGACGAAAATGTACGCACGAATTTTATTAACATAATTGCTTTCAGCAACATGCATAGTTTTTATAGCATTAGATATTCATTTTTCAATGACGTTTGATGTTAGGGTGATCTAATGAAGGCAACCTTGTTCGAAAAGGATATAGAAGCATACGTGGATCTAGTTCAGCAAAGTCAAGAATACATGATCTCCAATCCAATAATCTGCGATATACCTGAAAAATACCAGTCAAAGGCTGGCGAGTTTCAAATGACGTTCAACAACCGATCCACCGTGCAACCTATTGATTCTTCTTCCTATTCCACTGGACCAGCGTACCATACATTATTAGCAATTACTCGTGTTGCGACTCCTTATAACAGATATGGTCTAGACACATAGCTTTTCCTTACACATAAATAGATTCAAAACACCTATACATTTAGTTTTACTCCCTTCTTAAAATGTGTTTGCTCGCATGCTATTTTCTCTGTTAATGTATACAGAAAAGATGACACTTTTTTATTTTTCAGATGTACTTGGCATTGTCTTATTTGTTAATGAAGACTCAACTCTCTTAAATTATGATAATTCAAAATACATATTAATTAAAAAAATAAATTAAGTAATTATATTTAGTTGTTTAAGTTGGTCAAAAATCATATTAAATATAAAGTGAATAATTGGTATATTCTTTAAGTCCAAAATATTGAAATATGTTTAAATTACTTCAGTTTATCTTAAGGTTGAATTTATAAGTCTTGAAACAAGTTTAAATGCCTTAAAGATAGTTATGTTTAAGATAAAATTATATTTGTAGTTATCTTTGAAATATTTTAATAGGTCAAGGTTTATTAAAATTAACTTTGAAATATTTTAATAGGTCAAAATATTGAAATTAAGTTTGAATATGTTATTACACGTTTTATTTTGAACATTTGGATATATTTTAAATTTTGAATTTAAAATGTGTGTTTAAGATATTTAGTTGATCAAGTGTTAAAGTACTAGCTAAAAGACGTTTTGTTATTTATAGTACACGGTTAATATTTGAATTTAAATAAGTTGTTAAGTTGATTAAAGAGTTTCCTATAAATAAAAT
>NC_080047.1:17364548-17502048 GCF_026212465.1 Amaranthus tricolor
AACTCTTACATTTGTAATAGGCTTAAGAGTTTAAAAAGAGTTAGATTAATTTTAATACGCCTAATCAAGAATACTTTTTAAAGTGTTCAACTTGTGAATCTCTATTGTGAGATTTGGGATTTTTCTTTTATTAAAGGGACTTGTAATACGGTTCTTCAAGGGGAAGAACGTGGTGAGAGGAGATAGTGAGATCTTCTTGTTTGTATTAAAGTCGGATTAATAAAAGGCGTTGAAATCCTACGGGTTGAAAGAGAACCCATAGGCGGGGAGTAGGTTAGTTAGAACCGAACCTCGTTAACATATCGTGTGTTATTCTTTAAAGTTTATTTTTCGCACATACGATTATTGTTTACGAATTGGCTCAAAGCTGTTCCAGAAGACAGTTTTGACAGACTCCTCAAACTCTTGAGACAAACTGCCAGAAAAGTTTTAAAAGCCCAAACTCTCTATTCACCCCCCCGCCCCTCTAGAGAGTATTCAACCTCCTATTAACTTTCAATTGGTATCAGAGTTGAGTTTCACGCAAAAAGATTAATATCTTGTGATGGATCCAATAGGAGAAGGGTTGTTTGCTCAAGGACGTTCGTGTTCAAGACCACCTTTGTTTTGCGGTACAAATTTCTCACATTGGAAAACTTTGATGAAAATTTTCGTGATTGATCAAGATATGGAACTTTGGGAGATCATAACTAAAGGACCTAAGATACCTATGAAAAAGGACGCTCAAGGAAATGATGTAATAAAGTCCGAGTCCGAATATTCACTAACAGATTTGGAATGGGTCTCCAAAAATTATAGGGCAATGAATCAATTATGTTGTGCTTTGAATGGTACTGAATTCAATCGAGTTTCTTCATGTACAAGCGCTAAAGAAATATGGGACAAGTTGGTCGTGACATACGATGGAACAAGTCAAGTGAAGGAAACAAAGATCAACATCCTCATGCATCAATACGAAATGTTCAAGATGAAAAAGGATGAGAATATAAATGAAATGTTTACTCGTTTTACTTTGATTACTAATAGTTTGAATTCTCTTGGAAAAACTTTTACTAATGCAGAAAAAGTCCAGAAAGTCTTAAGGTGTCTTCCAAGATCCAAATGGGGTCCAAAAGTCACCCCCATAGAGGAAGCTCAAGACTTGAGAGTTCTATCGCTTGACGATCTCCTTGGAAAACTCACAACTCATGAACTTACCCTACATGATGATGGAGACAATGATGTAATACCTTCCATGAAAAATCTTGCACTAAAGGCAAAAAAACATCATGAATCTTCAAGTGAAAATGAAGATAGCGATGATGAGGAAGATCCATTTGCATTGATCACAAAAGGTCTTGAAGGAATTATGAAGATGCGAAAAAGATTTAAGATATTTAAATCCATAAATAAAGGTAAGTCTTCTAACTCTAATTCAAATTTTAAGACTAATAAACTTGCTTGTTTTGAGTGTGGTTCTACAGAACATATCGTAAAGGACTGTCCTAAGAAGAAAAGACAATCCTACAAAAAGAAAAAGAACAAACAAGCGATAGTTGCAACTTGGAGTGATTCCGAAGGATCATCCGAATCTGAAACTGAAGATGGACAAGCTCATGTATGTCTTATGGCTGATAATGATGATTTAGATCAAAATCATAAAGAGGTACGTGACTTTCTTAACACATGCTCAAAAGATGAATTAGTTACAACTCTCGTCAATATGTTTCAAATTGAGAAAATTTTAAAAGATGAGAAAAACACTTTAGAAGATAGAATACGTCATTATGCTGAAGGTTGTGAAGAAATCATAAATAAAAATGAATCGCTAAAGGCTGAAAACATTAATCTTGAAAAGACTGTCAAGGTCTTGAAAGAACAGAATCTCAGCCAGACTAAACAGCTTATTGACCTTAAGAATGAGAACAATGATCTTGAAGCCAGGATCAAAACCTTGAAAAATGAGTCCGAGAAAAATCTACAAGCATTAACCAAGCTAAATGAATCTGAATCCAAATTCACTAAAATGCTTACAGGACAAAAACCAACTAGTGATAAACGTGGTATTGGTTATAATAATGTTACACATAACTATAAGAGTAAAACCACATTTGTGAAAGGTGCATATAAACATAAACGTACTCCTACTTGCACATTTTATTGCAAAGAAGGACATATAAGATTTGCATGTCCTTACAGACGTAAGAAAAATTATATTATCAAGAATTCCTTTCCTCTTGAATTACGTGGACAGATAAAGCAAATATGGGTTCCTAAAGGGACAAGACCACCCAACATGGTCTATCCCGAATATGGTTCCAAATTTGTCACTTGGATAGCCAAGTAAGGTTAAGAAAGGTTATTTTTTTTTTGTTTTGTAGGTTAAACAAAAGTGGATTTTAGATAGTGGATGCTCGAGGCATATGAGTGGTAAAATCTCTTTATTTTCTGAAATTAAAGAAAAATGCAATGGCTCAATCACATTAGGAGATAAAGGTAAATGCAAAATTTTAGGCGTTGGTAAAATTGGTAAGAATCCATCTAAAACTATTGATAATGTTTATTTAGTTGAAGGTCTAAAATTTAATTTGCTAAGTGTGTCTCAACTATGTGATAAAGGTAATGAAGTAATATTTGACAAAGAAAAATGTGTTGTTAAAAATCCTAATATCGGAGATACTCTCATTACTGCTCTTAGAAATGATAATGTTTATGCTTTACATAGTAACGAAATTGCAGTGCAGAATTTCAAGTGTTTGAAAGCTATTACAGATAATCCAAAACTATGGCATAGACGTCTTGGTCACATCAATACTCACACCATGCAAAAGTTGGTAAGTAAAGATCTAGTTAAGGGACTTCCAGCTCTTGACTATAAACAAAGTCCTATTTGTGATGCATGCATTAAAGGTAAACAAGTAAGAAGTTCATTGAAACCGAAGAAAATGGTAAGTACATCAAGACCATGTGAACTCTTACATATTGATTTGTGTGGACCAATGCGTGTACGGAGCATAAGAGGTAAATCTTACATCTTAGTTATAGTTGATGATTATTCTAGATTTAAGTAGGTTGATTTTTTGAAGGATAAAAGTGAAGCCTTGAAACCGTTCTCAAGACGTTGTAAAGAGATGCAAACTCAACTGAACCTTCCAATAGTCTCGATTAGAAGTGACCATGGGAGAGAGTTTGATCAACTAGGCTTTGACTCCTTTTGTGAAAAATATGGAATAACCCATAACTTTTCAGCTCCTAGGACACCCCAACAAAACGGTGTAGTTGAAAGGATAAATCGAACCTTAGAAGAAATGGCTAGGACAATGCTTATTGAAAATGGATTAGCTAAACACTATTGGGCTGAGGCTGTTAACACAGCTAATTATGTTTTAAATGGATGCCTTATAAGACCCATACTCAAGAAAACTCCCTATGAGTTATTCAAAGGAAGAAAAACCGAATATAGCTTACTTTAGACCATTTGGTTGCAAATGTTTTATTCATAATAATGGTAAAGACAATTTAGGTAAATTTGATGCTAGAAGTGATGAAGGTATATTTCTTGGATACTCACTAAATAGTAAAGCTTATAGAGTGCTAAACAAACGTACAGGTATAGTTGAAGAAAGTATACATGTTGTTTTTGATGAATCCGAAAATGAAACATTAAATGAAGGATTTAAAGAGTTAAACCTTAATAAACATTTTGATGATTTAAGTGATGATGAACTGGATATTAAAAATGTTAATGCAGTTAAAAAGATTAACTTGCAGGATACCATACAAAGTATTAAGGATGAAAGAAAACAGGTTGTTAACATTGAAGACTCACAGTCTGATCTTGAGACCCAACCTCAAGAACTTGAGATAGCTTCTGAACATACTGCTTCAGAAAAACCAATTAGAAATACCTCAAATGCAATAAGTACAAGTTTTTTGAATAAAAACACACCATCCATACTACGAAGAAGAATTAGAAAGTCATATCAACATCCTCCAGAAAACATTATAAGTGATCCAAACAAAGGTACGCAAACTCGATCCTCTCTTAAAAATCTATGTGCATTTTCTGCTTTTGTTTCTCTTGTAGAACCTAAAGATGTTAAAGAAGCATTACAAGAACCAGAGTGGATCATTGCAATGCAAAATGAATTAAATGAATTCGAAAGGAACAAAGTTTGGGATCTAGTTGAAAGACCTCCAGATCGTACCATCATTGCAACAAGATGGGTCTTTCGTAATAAACTCAATGAGGATGGAGACATTGTAAGGAATAAAGCAAGACTGGTAGCTCAAGGCTATAATCAAGAAGAAGGTATAGATTATGATGAAACTTTCGCACCAGTTGCAAGATGCTGATTATGCTGGATACAAAGTTGATAAAAAAAGCACCTCAGGATCATGTCAATTTTTAGGAAATTCATTGATCTCGTGGTATTCTAAAAAGAAAAATTCAGTTGCTTTATCTACAGCTGAAGCTGAATACATAGCTGTCGGTGCATGTTGCTCTCAAATTTTATGGATTGCTCAACAACTTAGAGACCTTGGAATTGATTTCAAAGGTATACCAATAAAGTGTGATAATACAAGTGCAATTTGTATTACAAAGAATCCTGTGCAACATTCTCGTACTAAACACATTGAGGTGCGTCACCATTTTATAAGAGATCATGTTGAAAAAGGTAATATTTCTTTATCTTTTATATCTACTAAAAATCAGTTAGCGGATATATTTATAAAACCTTTAAGTGCTGATCGTTTTGCTTATATACGTATAGAACTTGGCATGCTAAATGACGTTGCATGAATTAAGGGGGAGTAATAACAAAAAGTTATAACAAAGAGTAAAATATTTAAATGTTAAACGTTAATTGTTACTTGATACCAAGTATGTATTAAGGGGGAGCATTACATATTATTGTGATTATATGTGTGTTTTTGCATGAATTTGAGAATTGAAAATTTGATTTCAATTTCTTAAAAATTATTTGTTTTATAAATATGGGATTTATAATTGAATACCTTTAATTAATAAAGGATATTTAATTATTTTAAAACAAAATTGTTTGTTTAAATTATTTGTGAACATCATCAATGCATTAAAAACATGTTCATGATTTTGGTTAAAATCCAATTAATCTCATAATTGCATTTCCATTTGTTCACGGTTAAAAACCCAAATCAAACACTTGTTCACTTTGATGAACAAACCGGTCAAGCTTCACACACCCTTTGCATTCCTTGTGTTGTCAAATCAATTTATTGAAAGTACAAATGCATTGTACTATACTTCTTAAATAGCGAGTGAATACGCTTTGCTTATTCATTTGCTCACAGAATCTCTTTCTGATTTCCTACTCAAACCGTCTCTTTCACTTTCCTTTTCAAGCTTTTCAAAATCTTCTTCAATGGCACCTAAAAGAAGACTAAGCAAATCCTCTTCAAAATCCGAAAAAGGAGAATCATCTAAATCTCAAATGGCTGAACCTAATACTCATGTTGTTCACTCACCATTGAACACTTTAGATGTTCCTAAGCAATGGTTTGAAAACCATACTGCTTATGGGAGATGGGTTGATATTTTTCGACAAAGATCACTTTTTTTTGTTGATATTCTTGATTATAATTTCTTCTTGTTTGAAGACTTTGAAATCATCTCTGTTTTTATTCAATCTACTCCTGGTATGTTATTAAGTCCTGGTTCTACTACTTATCCAACTCTTGTAAAAGTTTTCTATTCGAACTTATCTTTTATTTTGGTTGATGGAGAACAAGCTTTGAGGAGTTTTGTAAAAGGTCAAGAGATTATCATCTCGAAAACCCTAATGAATGACATTTTCAAATTTTCTCATGAAGCTGATGATCAAACCCTTAACATTTTGGCCTTACAAAATGCTAAGGATATGTTTATTCTCGAATCATATTCTGATTTCTCTTCTACTAAACAAATAACTCACAATGCTTTGAATCTTAATGGAAAATTGTTACACTACATTCTTGTAAGAACCGTTTTCTCTCGCAACAGCTCTTGTGAACTGGTTATTGATGCTCATCTCATACTGATGTGGAAAATCTCTTCTCTGAAAAATGTTGATTTTTCTTCTATTATCTTCTCAACAATGCGGTTTTGTTGCTCACATTCTCGCAATTGTTCTCTTCCTTATTCCAATCTTTTGACATTGATCTTTGATCATTTCAATCTGCTCTCTGAGATAGAGGAAGTGGATTGTTCTGGTCCTATTTCGTTGTCTAATGAAATCCTCCCGCCTCTTGGTATTTTCAAAGTGCATGGCAAATATGAGTTGTACTCGAATTTGTCTTCAATTGATAAAGAGGATCTTCAAAAGATTCATGGTAAGCGGCTTACACGTCTTGAACCTCACATCAAAGAACACACCACTCTTTCCCGACTTCAGTCTCTAGACTTGGAGGTTGGTGAAATGAAATCTTCCCTACTGGCATTGCATGATAAAGTGTCTACTCTCACTTTTATGTTAGACACTTTTATGAAAGAAATGAAAGGAATGGTAGTAGAAGATGTGGTAGTAGAAGAAGAGGTTGTTGATGGTGATGTTGCTGTGCCTAAAGTGGATGAGGTCATGGAGGAGACTAAAGAGAAGGAAGAAGAAGCAGAGGAGGAGGCAGAGAAAAAGGGAAATGATGAGCAAGAGGTTGCTGCTGAGGGTCAAACAGTTGATGTTGATGTTGCTGAAACAACTCCAATTCAAACAATTCCTCCAACACTTGATGCTGATCGAACTTCACTTGGAAAACCAGCTCCTTCCAAGAAAAGGAAGAAGAGGTCCAGGAAGTAATTTTTATTTGTTGTTGAATGATGAACAATTTTTTTTTTTTGCAAACAATATTTTGTTGTTATTGTTAATCTCAACATTTTAAATATTCCTATTTCTTTTTGATGAAAGTCAAAAAGGGGGAGAAATGTATTTTGTTTTTTGTGCTATTTTGTGCTATGTGCTTGCTTACTTGCTGATTTGCTTAATTTGTTTATTTTGTATTTGTTCTGATTCTGTTTTAATGATGTTTGAATGTTTTAATGTTTTGTTATATTATGCTATGATATAATATATTGTTGAATGAATGTTTTGTTCTAATTTGTTCATGCTTAACATTCATGTTTAAGGGATATATGAAAATTTTTTGTTGAAAAATTTGTTGTGAAAATATAGATATAAAAATTGATAGTTGTTGATTATTGATTATTGTTCATAATCATAATGTTTGATAATCATGACTTTGATATTAAACTATTGATATGATGTTACATTCCAATGATGATTATTATATTTGCATGTATTATGATTGGATATTTGTTTGCATAAATAATGATTGTGATGATATGAAATATAAAAAATTATTCTGTTTTTATATTTTTCTGTTTTGAAAACATGTTAAGAAATATTGGATAATTTTTTAATTTTTCAATTCATATTAACTTAGAAATATGATTTAGGGAAATATGGTTTTGACTTTCATCAAGGGGGAGATTGAAGACTCAACTCTCTTAAATAATGATAAGGGGAGATTGAAGACTTAATTCTCTTGAATGATGATAATTCAAAACACATATTGATTAAACAAATAAATTAAGTAATTACATTTAATTGTTTAAGTAAGTTTAAAATCATATTCGATATACATTTGATAAGTAATATATATTTAAGTTCAAAGTCGATGGAATATGCTTAAAGAACTTAAGTTTATTTTGAAGTTGATTTTATAAGTTCTGAAATATGTTTCAAAATCTTGAAGATAATTACGTTTACAATCAGGTTAGTTTCGTAATTACATTTGAAATATTTTAATAGGTCAATGTTCCTTGAAATTATATTTGAAATATTTTAATAGGTCAAGGTTCATTAAAAATTAACTTTGATATTATTTGAAATGAAGTTTGAATATTTTACTACACGTTTTTTGTTTAACGTATAAATATTTTATATTTTGAACTTGAATTTAAATATGAGTTTAAATTAGTTTGATGATTAAATATAGTACAAGGTACACATGTTTTACTAATTATAGTACATGGCTATATTTGATAATAATGCAAGATCTAGAGTTTTCTATTAATAGGATGATATTTGAATTTATACTAAAAATAGAAAATGACGATTTGAATTAATGCTAATAATAGAAATTAATTTAAATGATTAATTAAATGTTGATAAATCTGGTTTGTTTTTATTATTCAATATCTTGTATGAGTACTAACGTGGCAGCATAGCATTGGACAATTACAAACACAATGACGAAATTATTTTTAGCTGTCAGTACACGTCAGATTGAAGATAACCTCAAGATCTTGAAGACAGGCGCAGAACGACCAGGTCAACAGAAAATAACGGATAGGAGCCTTCTTGTTTTTGAAGATGTGTTGAGGCGTAACACTATATATATGAGGCTTCATTCCAGAACTAAGATACACCACTTCTTACAACTTTCTCTCTTAACTTAGAAATTCTCTAAGAGTTGTAATTTGTAATTTGTAATTCGCAATTCTTAATTCTTAGTTCATCTAACTCTTACATTTGTAATAGGCTTAAGAGTTTAAAAAGAGTTAGATTAATTTTAATACGCCTAATCAAGAATACTTTTCAAAGTGTTCAACTTGTGAATCTCTATTGTGAGATTTGGGATTTTGCTTTTATTAAAGGGACTTGTAATACGGTTCTTCAAGGGGAAGAACGTGGTGAGAGGAGATAGTGAGATCTTCTTGTTTGTATTAAAGTCGGATTAATAAAAGGCGTTGAAATCCTACGGGTTGAAAGAGAACCCATAGACGGGGAGTAGGTTAGTTAGAACCGAACCTCGTTAAAATATCGTGTGTTATTCTTTAAAGTTTATTTTTCGCACATACGATTATTGTTTACGAATTGGCTCAAAGCTGTTCCAGAAGACAGTTTTGACAGACTCCTCAAACTCTTGAGACAAACTGCCAGAAAAGTTTTAAAAGCCCAAACTCTCTATTCACCCCCCCCGCCCCCTCTCTAGAGAGTATTCAACCTCCTATTAACTTTCACCTTGCATACCCTTCTTAGTTCATTACTCATCCTTACTCTCTAACTATTATTTTAAGATATTGTTACTATTAAGAATTAATGCATTACAACCGTCTCACCCATGATCATTAGAGTAATATAAATAAGAGTTAATTTAACCTTGAAATGCAAAATGAAACAATGTAAATTAGTTCCTTTAGCTTTAACTTATTTACTCCAGCTTCCGCCCTACTTTTAAAGCTCACCAATCATTAGTATTACAGTAAAAATAAAATAGTATAATTAATCTAACAAAATCACCTTTAAACCGGATCTTATCTTATTCTTACAGACTTAAAGACTTTTAAATTTTGGAACTCTAATCAATCTCAGTCTTAATTTAAATAAAATGTATTTTTAAATAGTGTTTGAATTGTTTAAAATTAAGCTACATAAAATCACCTTTAATCTTATCTTATTATTTAAAAATTAAAAAAAAAACCCAAAACTTTAGAACTTTGATCAATCACACTTTTAATTAAAATAAAGTGTATATTGAAATAATGTCTGAACTGTTGTTTTTAATTTGAATATATTTTCACTTTAATTAATATTACACTATCGTACTATGAATATAATTTTATATAAGAAATCTAATTAAATTAATGGACACTTATAATTTAACACAATTAAATATATTACTAAATTACTATTAATTATAAATTGTGATTAAAACATCTTTTCTTTAACATCACTAAAATTTCAAAGTACTGATATCTCTCCTATTATCTAGATATATTAGGTAAATAAAATTAAAGTCAATCCTTTTCTATATAATTTATTTAAAACATTCCAACAGTGCCTTTACATATATTGATTTAATAAACCAATTAGAATGTATTTAGGCATCATTGAGAAAATTAACCAAATAAATGTACAGACTGTTCATATTACAATCTATAAACTGATCATAACAATTAATTAGAAACATACAATGTTTTTGAAACTCTTGAAATCACAATCTATAAACTGATCATAAAAAGTAATTAGAAACATACACAAGTGAACAGTATACTGCATTTTCACAAATCCACCTAATGATTACACTGCATTTTTAGGCGGCTTGAAAAGCAAGCCCTTACTTCTTAAGCATATCATAAACAGTACCTGCTTACTCCTTCTATTTCTTTCATTCTTATCACTTTCACCCTCCACATTTCTTCATCTTTTCCTCCTTCTTCTCTGTCTCTTTTCTCAACTCTCCAAACACTCACACAAAAATGGCAATGTGGAATGAAGGACCTTTCTATCATTCTGATGACGGCGAGGGTGTTTATAGTGATAAGGAGCTTCTTTATGGCATTCAGCTACTTTTTGTCAATATATGCATAGTGAATTACTTACAGAATTCTTGGTTTCATGTGACACTGATAATCTTAACCGACTCTATTATCGCTGCTCGGTTTGCACCAAGTGCTACTGGGTTAAGAAAAAGGAGATTAACAGGGTTAACGTGTCCCTTTTGAACCTTGATCAAGATGCAGATGTGATTTCGCGCGAAAGCTCAAACGATATCATGCATGACTCTAATTCTTCCAGATAAGCATACTTACTATTTTTGAAACCAATCCATATTCTTTTTGTGGAGGTTGGGGAAAAATGATCAGGATTGGTTTAAAAAAGGCAGAAACTTTTTGGGTTAAAAGTAGGGATTTTGATGTTGATTTTTAATGTAGGACTTTTGCAATTAGTATAACATTATAAGTAAATAGTTAACTTCTTATATGGAGTATATAACTAATGTAATATTATGACTGTTTGCTAAATGCATTTTCTGAATATTTCTCACATTAATGTGTAAATTTTAAAGTCGTTACTATGACACTGTTCTGGATTATATGGGGTGACTATTACTGTAGTGACTGCCTTTAGTTAATAAACCTTAGTGACTATATGGAGTGACTATTACATTAATCTATAAATTTTAAAGTAGTTCCTAAATGCATGAACTGACTGCCTTTAGATTCAATTTAGAGACAATTACTTTATCATAGTATAACTCATAGTGTGCTGATTTTGTTATAAATGATCTAGATAATGCTTGATTGTTGAATCTGCATTCACTTTCTGGTGCTTCAGCGTCTTTTAAAGCCCCTTTCCCTTCTGTGTTGCTCATGTTTTGTTAGCCAACAAATACTCTTCTAGACGTACTATTGTCTTTCTCTGTTGCATGCCTGCTCTAATATTTGTCTCTTATGTTACTCACGTTTTCTTAGTCAACAATGCTTCTTCTATAACTGTCTTTCTCTATTGCATGCCAACTCTAAAAGTTGTTCTTTAAGTAAACTATTTTCCTGTAGTAAAATACAACAGCAAATTATACATGCAAAAAGGTCTATGTGGACCTGCTTCTTGATAAGCAACTGTTTAGTACTCAATCATGTTTTGTACTCCTTATGTCCCTTTTAATGTGTCATTGTGCACCCTTTCCTCTTTTGGCAATCACCCTATTATCCCTTCTCAAAATCTGATGTAGAAAAATAAAACCACATTTAAAATGTTATGTTTGAAGCACCGCACATCACTTTAAAAGAAACCACTGCTTAGTGCCCACAGGCCACACTTGTGCTTTGCGACTAAGCTCTAGGACCCTCTATCATCTTAGTCTGCCTATATCTTTTTACACATTAAAAAAGACATTAGTTGTTTTACCTCCTAGCTATGCGAGGCCAAGCTCTAGGACCCTCTATAATCTTAGTCTTTTTCATTGAGATGTGAAACAACAAGGTGAGGCCACAGTTTCTATGATTGTAAATTTAGTGGAAGAGGTAAAATTTGCTACTAAAGTTGTTAAAACTCCTAGCTATGCGCTTGTTACCAATGTGAAATCTCTTGCTTCTAGTGGTATTGCGTATGTGGCTGTTTATTCCACATGTAACTTCAAGCTATCGAAAATGGTCCATGCAAACTTTGTTTTAATGCTCCCTCTCATTTTCTTTCTCTTTTGTTTACTCTCTACTACATTTCTCATCTCATTTTCTATTTCATTCTACTTCGTCTAAGTTGAATACAACATTTAATTTTCAATTGAATACAAAATTTTAATTCTTATAAGCTGAATAGTAAATACAAGATTTAGTTTTAGAGTTTGGGTTTCATTAATTTGCATTTCATTTTAAGGTTTGATTCACATTTTGTTTAGATAAACTTAAATGAAAGGTGTTAATAGACAAAGTTTGGTTTTAAAAAATAAGAAATTAAAAAGGATATTGAAAGTGAGTGATGCAGCAGAAGTTGTACACATAATCTTGAATCAGAAAACTCTAATATGATCAGTATATGAATATATCTTAATGCAAACCTTCTCAATTTCATACACTGATTAGACTTCACACTTCTCACTCTCAGATATGGCTTCACTCACTGATACTTTGTAGAGTCTTTCTGGGGATTTGAATGTTTCACTCACAATAAAACTCTTAGGAAAAAATTAACAACATATTAAAACTTGAACCAAAGAAGAACAAAAGGAGAGAAAACAAAAAGATTTTATTATCACATGATTAAAATTTTTACAAAGGGAAGCTATGTATATATAGCTTACAAGACAAAACAAGAATAGGAAAAAGACAAAAGAAGGGTTGTTATAACAACCTAACAACCTTTATAACAACCTAATACAAACCTCTAAATCCACGTGCTAAAGAGCACTTACAAGGAACAACTATAATAACATAATATACTACTGCTTCTTATCACTATTCTGATCAAAAGACATTTTTTTAATGTAGAGAAGACTTGGCACAAGGATATTGAACACCAGCATACTTGACATTGCATTAACCTTCACCAGCACCTGGACCACACACTTGAGGCTATGCTGAGCAAAATCCAAGTCTGCACACCAACACAAATCACCTAGCAACCAAACGTAATAAGCAGAACATATTCTAATATAACATCATAATCTTAATATAAAATAAAAGAAATTAATGTCACAGCATTAATCTTAACAAAATTATACTTTAAGGCTTTTTCCTAACTTGTGCCTAGATGACAAATGCTAATCAACAATTCACATGATATACAATAGATGTTGCATCAATCCACAGACTTCATCATCAAAGACTTATTAGTTTCAAGTGCAAATTAAATTTTGTTAATATGCAATGTTAAATGATTTTAATTTAAAAGAATTTTGTTAAAACTCTTTTTTTAACACAAACTCAAACTTAAAAACTTTTAACATAAGTAATTAGTACTTCTATTCAATTATTACTATATTAACAACTTCTTTGTGAACTACATTATGTACCTTTAATTACACATTAAAGCAAAATCATTTACAACCTCGACTTTAGCTTAACGTCGCTAACATCAAATACATAGTAAATACCTTCGCTTCAAATTGATTTTTCAAGAAAAATAGAATATCTTAGGAGAGTGCTTGCGTAACACGCGCCCCACCACCTGCTATCACCAAAAGAATGGATTTTATGATTACGTAGTTTATTTAACCATGTTTACTTCCTTTAAATTTGTCTATAAGACTTGCTCTTGGGAAAATGTGAAGTGGAGGACTTGAGTTTGATTGGGAGTACTTTCATTTCATGATTTATTATGACAATGTCAATTTTGAGGAACAAAATTTGGGACTTTATTTGATCAATTTATTTTGTGGTTTTCATAATGACATTTTGGTGGAGATGATCGTATGGTTTTGGATGACATTATTTGATCAGATTTTAAAAGCCAATTTTGATGACCGAATTATTGGTGTTATGAAGATTTTGACTATACTTAATAAGTTAGAATTTAAGACAATTAATTGTGACAATGTCACATTGAATTTTGGTCAAAATAAGTGAGATCGTTTTTGATTAATCACTTGATTTGTGTTATATACTTTGATGGTTAAATTGTAAAGGAATGTTTATGGGTATTTGACTATGTTTATTTAGAGTTTTTAAATAACATTAATTAGTGATTACTTTTAACGTGTTACATGGTTGAATTCGGACTTTGTAATTTATTCTTCTTTAAAAAAGGATTTAATTGAGATTTTGGGGAAAAGATTATTCATTATTTGTAACCATGATTTATGACTATTTTTGGATAACTTATTATATTTAATTAGTATATAATATAAAATAGTAAAGTAAGTAATAAAAATGACAATTTGAATTAACATAAAGAAATCAATCATCAACTTAAAACATACGAAAATCAATCACAAATTAATTAATTCATGTTTGAATTTATGGTTGTTTTGATATAATAATTAAGGAAGTCGAGATATGTATTTTAATTTTAAAAGTTAATTAATAATTTAAATAAAAAATACGAACAACACTTATGATAATTATTAACTTAATATCAATAAGTAGATAATTAAAACTATGTTATTGATATATAAAATGTCAGTGTAATTATGACAAATGTTATTTTAGCATACTAAAAATAACCATTAGCAATTACATAATTTAATTTTAATACCAATTTGTAGTAATTAAAACAATTAGATTAGTATCTTATATTATCAATGGTTTATAATTATAATTGAGATAAAAAGAAATATATTGATTAAATGTTTTTAGAAAAAATTATATTCAGATTGATGCGTAGTATATATTGATATTTCTATATTGAGATTTTGATTAAGAAAGATAAAATAGAATCAGTGATTGACACATATTAATATAAAAGAATAAAGTATTAATATTTTAACATATTACATCTAATTTTATATGTAATTTAATTTTAAAATGAGATTAATATTTTGACGCTAAGTATAAATACTATCTATGTACCCCTTCGGTTTTTTTTTTGTTTGTTCACTTTACTTTTTGCACGCTTTTTAAAGCATATTTTGAGTCTTAATATCATTAAGTACACATTATAAAAAATTGTAATTGCATCAAGACGAATCTAACAAGATTCCACATGAATATATTTTATCTTCAATATATACTTTAAAAATTAAATTTAAATTTCTCTTTCTTAAAGTGGAAAAACATAAAGTGGACAAACAAAAAGGAATAGATGGAGTACTATTTATCTCAAAGCAAATACTATTTTGGATTTTTTTTTTATTTGGTAAAATTAAGGTGAAAGAAACAAATATCTCATGAACAATGTAAATTAGGCAACTACAAAATAAATCATTTTATTACACATATTTTAGATAAATAAATATTAAACTGAATTAATTTTCATCAAAATGAATTTATATGGAAAGTTCAAATGCATACTTTATTATGTGTGTAATTAATAACTATTTATGATCGTTTATCATTTAATATTTTTGCTTTAATAAAACTAACCTATTTGTGTTCACTCATATGTCCCTAAATATAAATTAGTGACAAAAACTAAAGTTAAGAAATCATCACGAACATTTGAATATTCATTTCATTTAACTTTTTGAATGATTTCGTGTGAATGTAGCATGCCACATTAAGATTCATTTCATTTTAATTTTTCGTTTACAAATGAGTCAATAAATATGCTTATAAAAACCATTCTTCAATTCACAGAATTTAAATATTAATTACTTTTTGTTTCATTTTCTATAATTTGCTCTCATATTTTTTTTTTCTCTATTTTTTGTTCATTTTCTATAATTTTGCTCTTATATATTATTTTCTCTATTTTTCTGAATTTGTCTCATTATTTATGTTTTTGACTTCAACTAAAGTATTAAAATCAAATAAATATGGTATACTCCCTCCGAACCAATTTAGTTGTCCCATTTCCTTATTTGGCAAAATCTTTTTAGTTGTCCCAATTCTATTTTTGTCAATTTTTTTTTACCTAAATATCCTTAGTTCACACAAGTAATTACGAATATACCCCATATACCTTACTTACCCAACTACCCTTCACTACTTACCCTTTTTAATGAACCTCACATCATCCTTAATAACCGTGCCCAAGCAAATGGGACATCTAAATTGGTTCGCAGAGAGTATTTCAGAGGACGACAACTAAGTAGTAGGCTCTAAAATGACCAATGGCTTGGATGTGTATTAATGGAGTAGACAGACCACATAAAAATATTTATTTGACAATTAATATTTTTAACAAAAATAGACTGTTATTGAAGGCACTACTTGTTAAAA
The DNA here is from genome assembly GCF_026212465.1 of Amaranthus tricolor. Classification (NCBI taxonomy): domain Eukaryota; kingdom Viridiplantae; phylum Streptophyta; class Magnoliopsida; order Caryophyllales; family Amaranthaceae; genus Amaranthus; species Amaranthus tricolor. The sequence continues at coordinate 17,380,645 of NC_080047.1, forward strand.
AATCTCCTCAAATAAAAATTATTTAGAGACCACAATAATGAAGGAATTCAGCAAAAAAAACTAAGGCAAAAATAATAAGAAAGGGAAATAAAGATTGAACACCACACAGCCCACAGCAGCCTCAAAAAACAAGAATTAAATTTCATATCATAATCACATCCCATAACTCATTACCACATCATAACTTGACTTATCACTTTTTAGTCCCTCCCTCACAAAATTTTTCTTTTTCATTTTAATTGATCTAATTAAATTTCTTTTTTATTTTTATTTTTTGTAATTACTCAAACTATTTTTAAAATGTTTATTTGTATATTTAATTTATATTTCCATTTTATAGGTTTAGAAATATTATTTCTTCAAAACAATAACATCAGAATTCACAAACACAAAGAAGTAGTTCCTCCGTTTCAAATTAGTTACAACATTTAGAATTTTACACTGTTCACTTATCTCTTTTAATTTATGGTTAATTTTTAATCCATAAGTTAAAACATAATCAAGTGAGATCTTGTATAATTCGTCTCAATGCAAAGATTATTAATACCATATTTTTATATATTTTTTATTATACATAATTAAAGATATTAAGAATTAAATTAGTGCAATATACTACGTGAAAAAACAAATGTTGCAAGTATTTTGGAACGGAGGAAGTAACTCTATAGTCTCTCTCCAACTCTTGTTAATACCAATACAGTACGTAATTACCTAAATTTGTTTAAAATAGATTTGATAATCTGATTATTTACCCGATTTTGCAACCGAATTCAATCTTTGACCCACTTTCAAAATGAATTTAAGATTATATAAAACCAATGTGAATACAAAACTATTTTTTAACCGATCCGAAACACTTAGACTCGAATCGACCTGCTGAGGACCCGAAAAAACACTTATAACTACCCCACTTCCACCCTTATTTCCTCTCTTCTAATATTCAGATACTACTCCCAAATACTAATCTTTCTTCCTTAACTTCTTCTACTATCACCATAAACAAACCCTTCAACTTATTTTTCAGCTCCATTTTCATTGATTATCACCACCATCCATCATCCATGTATGTATGCTGTCTTTTCTTTCTTTTTCTTTTTAATCATTAAATTGATCAATTTCTCTGCCTTTTTTTTATTTTGTTCCTGGCTAGAACTAGTATTAGGGTACTTATTAATTGATTCTGATTCTTCATGGTAGAGAAATATTATTTTTATTATTATGTATATTGTCTATTACTTTTTATTTTTGAGAGAAAATTCTGCAACATATATTAATATATTATGATGTCACCATGATCATCAATTTCATTACTTTCAATCAATAGTTTTGATTCTAAACCTCACTAAACTAGTTATTAATGCAATTTCCCTGTGGATTTCACTTTGCAATTCTTGTTAGATATGAATAACTTTAATTGTTTGATGATACGAATTCATATAATTAGCTCATTACTATGATTAATCACTTTAAAATTATAAGTGATCACCTTAACATATTAACGACCTGTTTGGTTAATAATATTAAATAATGTTAATGAGAATGATTTATAGGTATAATATTTATATCAAAAGTTTAATTCATTCCCATGATGATGAAACTTTAATAACCAAAAAGGTTTTTTGTTTATAAATTTTTATTACCACTTAATACCACCTCGCTGAATGGTGATGCATTAGAATGGATTTTATGAAGAAAATAAGAAGATTAAAGTTGGACAAGCGTAGCCACCAAAGTACCCAAGAGATTTTTAAACCAAAATTACATTAATTTTCATTTTCATTACTATTATTTATTACTACCTACCAAACATACCTACCAAACGGACTGTAAATATATATGAATAGATCGTATCATTTAAGAATGTTTTAATTGTTATATACAGTACAACCTTTTTCAATAATGCGTTAATATTTAATTAATATTAATGTTTGAAACCAGAATCAACAAGAATAATAATTAAAAATTAATGAACAAACAAAGGGAAAATGATAGATGGGTTAGAAGTTTGATTGGAGTTCATTTACTTGGTGTACCCAATATAAAATACTAAAAATAAATATATATATCATTTTCATCTTCCTTTTGAAGTATTATTTTGTGTGTCATATACTAGGTGATAGGCTCATCTCCTTTTTTGGACCCATCATTTTTTCTATTTTCAAAATTTTTATAATATTACTAAGTATAGGTATTTGGTAGTTTGAGTAGGTAAGTAACAGTATTAAAAATTGTTAAAAATATAATAGAACTACAATTATGTGCAAAAAAAATTTAGTTGAGTTGGTTGGATAATCGCCTTCCACATATAGTGTTAGGAATCAAACCTTGCAATTAGCAATAATTTGCATCTTATTAGTTTTTTTTTTTTTGAGTTATTAGTGACATCGTTTATTTATTTTCTGAATTCGCCACCTAATTACAATAATTATTTATTTTTAAAATAATAATTGATAATCCATCACTAATTTATATTGCAATAGTACCACTTAAATTCAACATTTTCTTCTCTGACTTAGCCATATATTTCCTCACTTTCCCGTACTTTTGAGTTTAGTACAATTTTCATTGTTAATTGTCTTACTTCATTTCTTCTTTGAAAAATGATTTTTTTTGTTGTTGTTGGAAAATAGAATAAAAAGAAATAAAATTATTAAAACGTTTATTGCCAAATTAATCTACGATATCTTAAAAAAAATATATCATTCTTTAATAACAAAAACATTAATCAACTCGTTTTGTATGAGACCTTTTCACCATTAGACAAATCCATATAATTAGTTTATTTCTCTTATTTAAGTGAAATAGACTAAATATACATAAATCAGTTCAATAGAGATTGTCTCACCATAAAACCGTCATATTTAAGAATTTGTGAAAATTAATTATTGAACTATTATATACTAAATCTTTATAATATAGTGAAGAAAAAGCTAAACTTTTGAAAAAATTGATTGGCAGCAGAAGGAGTTGATGGGTTCAGATGTATATGAGAGTCCATGGACATTCTCATCCCCTACAACTATAAGTGATAATTTACACAGCTCTCTTGAAATAAAAACAAGCAAGGAAAACCAGTTTTTGTGTGGTGCAACACCTAAAAATATTCCAGATCCACCTCCTCTTCCTAAATCTAAGTTTTGGAAAAGAAGATCATGGGATTGTTGTAACACCCTCATTAAACAAACAAGAGATCATGTATGGGACCACCTTTTCAAGGGTAGTTATGGTGCTGATGTTTATCTCATTGCTCAACATAATCAACCTGTTCCTGCACATTTCTGTGTTCTGGTAACTCCTATTATAACTAACTTTTATGTTTTAACTGTTCTATGTTATTCTTGTTAGGCCGTGACAATTCGTCACATAATCACCCTGTGACCCACTCGTGTGGACATAGAGCAGCCGTGGGCTTGGACCCACAAACCCACAGATAATAAGCGTTGACTACATACTTAACACTACAATAAATTTAACTTTTCGCGACATAAGATTCAGTGACATTAAAAAAATATCAATGATTTATATTTATAGTGTAATAATTGTTGGCTTTTATTTTAAGCTCCACTATAAAGTGATTTAGTAACACTTTATTTGGCCTTTAGTGACATATTTAATTGTTAATTTAGTCTATAATGACATTTATGACACATAGCACTAGATCTTATGTCCCAAAAAGATTTAGTATGATTTTTTATTATACTACTAAAGGTTCTAATAAATGTCACTAAATCCACTAAATAATCACATTAAAAGTATATTATGTTGTAGCGTGATGAGATTTACTCTTTTCTAAAACTGTATAATATTAGGAGGATTAGTCACCAATCATTAAATGCAAGTCCATAACCTAATGTTTTAGTGATGTGGGATTTTTCTCACATGTGAAGTATTTCCAACAGCTCTATGATCGAGCATCTTTTTGTGTATTTGCGTAGAGCATTGCATCGCCTGTATTGAGGGAGTACCTAATGGATTCAAAACCTAAGTATGGAGTCCGATATGTCAACATTCCTGGAATGCCTTTTGAAGCTGTCTCTACATTTACACGTTTCTTATACTCGTCTTGGTATGTATGTTTGCATTCTTTTGTCTCAGTTCATATCTTTATTATAAATTTGCAATGACACTTGCTAGTTACTCGGAAACAGCTCTATGGTATCAGTAACAAGGATCAGTTCGCGTACATCCAAATTTAATGATTTGGAAGGAACTTGTATATATGTCATCTTATTTGAGATAGCTCAAGGGACTTGATTAGTTTCCTCCCATATATTTCACCCCTTGAAGCTGGTAATGACTTCAACATTTGGATATCTGAGCATTCCATAACACCAACGCCGTAAAATGGATTACACATAAATCGGGTATGAGGGGTTGAGTGTACACCATTATACCATTGTTAGTGATAATAAAAAGCTTGTTTTCAATTGACCATACTAGCAATATCATTTACCACTTCATATATAATAAGTGCATATGATTAAATGAGTCATTTGATATAGTTCATTAGAATCTGAAACCAAAGAACTATAGATCTTTACAATTCATATTATTAAAATCATATGCACTTTTTATCTACGCAAAGTCGTTAATAATATTTTCCTATTAAGGTTCAATCAAAATCACCTTTTTTGTTTTAACCAGAGTGAGATTGCATTCATTTGATCCCATCCCCCAACCAGTGTATAGGTGTAAGGCCAAGTGTGAGTCACTAGCGGGGAAACTAACCGCAAAAATGCATAAATTCTCATAATCCGGAGGTGTATGTCTTGTGTAAACTATGCGATCACTTATTATGACCTCAAGACCATTGTCACATGATTCACTAATCACCTCACGAATTGTGAATCCAAAAAAACGAGTTATAGTCGGTTTTAGGCTATTTTGAACCATTTTGAGCGAATCGCGAATTCAAAAGGCAAACTAACTAGCGAATTTTGTTTCACTGCTCAAGACTTAAATGAATTTGATGTCTTTACAGACTGTGGCACCAATAGTTTAACTTTCCATGAACAGAATACTAATCATTAAATCTGGCGTTCTCATTCGCAGCTATGAGGAAGACGATATGAAGATGTTTGCTCTCCACTTATTGGTGTTATCACATTCTTTTGCTGTTCCGTTACTGAAAAAAGTGTGTACGCAGTATTTGGAGGAGTTCTGGCTGAACACAGAAAATGTAATAGATATACTCCAACTAGCAAGGAAGTGCGATGCACCAAGACTTACCTTCATGTGCACCCGCTTGGTTGTCAGACAGTTCAAAACTGTTGCATCGACAGAGGGATGGAAGGTCATGAGGCGCGTTGATCCCGCCCTCGAACAGGAGCTTCTGGAGTCTGTTGTCGAAGCTGATTCTGTGAGTAAACTTTCTGCTGCCTTTCACTATATAATTTTCATTTCCGCTTCGAGCTGAAAAGGTATTACAGGCATGCTGATAATCATCATTGTATATCATTGACCGTGTATGGTAAGAAGAAAAATCCTGTCCATGAAAAGTGGTTAAATTTTCCCTGTTTTGTTTTTGAAAGGAGAGGCAAAAACCTCACTCAAGGATCACTAAATTAAGGTTTAAGTGTGTGTTTGTCTTGTGTCAAGTATAGGAATCAAATAATGCAATATGATATGATGAATGGCAATAATAAGTAAATAATCGAGACAAAGATTTAAGGTGGTTTACCAATCTTGGGCTACATCCACCATCTAGCCTAGGATTATATTAATGTGTTTAAAGGAGAAAATATAAACTTGAAGGAATTACAATGAAGGTTAGTGTAAGGGAAGTGAGGAGCTAATATGGGTGTAATTTACATAAGCAAGAGGTAATGCTTTAAGATGAGACTTTTGGCACACTAAATAACCTTGTATACAAGGGTTATTTATAGAGGGGCATTAGGTTAATAGGGGGACAGCAGCTGGAGCAACAAATCAGCAAGCAGCAGCCTCGACAGAATCCACAGAAGGTTCGCTCGACCTGGTCTTGGTCGAGCCATGGTCGAGCTGCAGGTCGAGCCACACTGCAGGCTGGTTCTGACCACCTTTTTTCTTGCTTGACTTTCCTTTTCCATGCTTCCCACGGTCTCCCATGCTCATTGCCTTAGTTCTAGGATTGATTTCATCCTCTTCCAACCTTCACATGTCAAGATTTACTCCATATAAACCAATCACATGTGACTCTTTGTTCTCTTCTAGTCTTCACTAACTAAAATGATTAATTACCTTAATCATGTTTTGATTACTTGGTAACAAAAGTCACCAATAATCCTAATAGTTTTTGAACTAAGAAAAAGCCCGGGTCTGATAATAGATTTTGAAAGAATGAAATCTAGCCGTGTTTTCTTTAGTCGATTTCATATCTCCCTTGTTTTTCTTCCCACTGTAACATGATTTATTAATCTCTTTGCAAATCGCGAATCAAAATAAGCAAATTAGGATTGATTTTGGGCTATTTTAAGGCCATTCTGAGCGAATCATGAATTCAAAACGCAAATTATATTTACACTGTTTCCTCCTTTCATTCAAACACCCATCATTTCGTTTCTTGTTTTAAGACATTATTCTTACCCAACTTTGTAGATTTCACTATCAATGTTGTGGATTTGAGTTTCTCATTTAGACTTGGGCCCACACTCGACATGAATATGTATCGATACGAGCATATTATATGACTACCAATCTATGGTGTGTTTATTGCTACTAGGCTGTGACAATTCGTCACATAATTTCATCATGGCCACTCGTGTGGACACGGGACACCCATAAGCTCGGGCCCACAACCCACGGGTCAAGAGCGTTAACTTGCTAATACACTTGGTATGGTTCATTGTTTCCCAAAACCATATGGTAGTAGGAAGATTAGCTCACCCAATATATATGCAAGTCAATAACCCACTGTTTTATGGATGTGAGATCTTATCTCACATGTGAAGTATTTCTAATAATTGTATGTGTGATTATAATGCTACCGATTGTTCCTAGCAGAGAAAGCAAGACAAACAGCGAAAGATAGAAGAAAAGAGGGTATACCTGCAACTGCATGAAGCAAATGAAGCCCTGGTTCATATATGGAAGGATGGTTGTAGCACTATCGGGCCTCGAGACAAATTACTAAAAGGAAACCAAGTTACTTGCACATTTCCAGCGTGCAAGGGGATCGAAATGTTAGTCCGTCATTTTTTCAGCTGTAAGACTCGGGTTCCAGGCGGGTGTGGTCACTGCAAACGTATGTGGAAACTTCTTGAACTTCATTCGTGCATGTGTGATATGCCCGACTCTTGCAATGTTCCGCTCTGTCGGTAAGCATCATATGTAGCAAATCATTAGTGTAATGTAGTCTCAACTTCAAAAAGACCGAAAATGTTGGCCTAAGTGTTTTCTTGTTCTTCATTTTCAGGCATTTCAAGGAAAAGATGAGGCAACAGAGTAAGAACGACGAGACAAAGTGGAAACTATTGGTAAGAAAAGTGATGGAAGCGAAGAGATCGCAGGCTCCCTTTGCAGCTCGGCTTTCAGATTTACCTTAACCGATAGCCATTATATAATTCTCGATGTAAATTGGAAAAAATGTTTATTGATAGGCCTCCAAGTTTTACATAGTGAGGCGGGTGGGTTGAGAAAATTAGAGACTTGTGAATATTAGAAACATGAAGGGTTAATAATTCATTTGTATTAGGATCATATCTGAATAAATGGAATGTTAGCTCTGAAAACTTGTCGATATTCCTTTAGCTAGCTGTTGATCCTTCCTGCTTGTATGAGCATTTTAAAATTATCAAGAGGAAACCGAAACCTGTTCATTACATGATTTTAGTAGCATTTTCATGATTTGTAGAGATTGAATTGCAAGGTAATGCTAAGGAATTCAAAACTCATCGATGACTTATGTCCAAAATGGTTTATTGTTTGATCAATCAATGTGATTTAAACAGGAGATAAAAAAGAAATAAATCAGAGTGGAATTCAAAAAATACCCTGATGAAACTACTTACAACCTAATCAATCTTCCGACTAGGGATGAAGATTAAAATTATTTGGATTTCGCACTATATTTGCCTTAATTAGAGCATGTATATAAATTTGGAGGATAGTGGTGGATATGAATATGAAATTTCATACCACCATAGGTAGTGGGTAGATGGTGGACATGAGATCTTATCCAACCCATACCCACCTGCCTCGCCCAATAGTCACTTGTTTTATATCAATGTACTAATTTACATTATATTTTTATATGATTTAAACAAAATTAGATATACAATTAAATTTGTAAATATTTATAAAGTATAAGTAATGTGGACTTAGACTGAATGTGAGGGGGTATAAAACAGACACTATCATGAGTATACCCAATTAGCCATAACGGATGGAAATGAGTTTGAACGCATATCTAAGTAAGCAGGCATGGGTATAAAAATTTTACCCGCCATGGATGATAGATAAGTGGTGGGTATGAAAACTTTTTGTGGGTATGGATATGGGGAAGGAAATACATCCATCCGTTCATTTTGAAATCCCTACTCTCGACCTGGGTTTCAGTTTTCAGAAATTACACTGGCCCTTCCCTGCATTTTTGGTGGATCAAAAAAACAATGCTCCAACTATGCTATGCAATAAGCTACTCTTGTAAAAAAAAACTACATCACTGCATGGGCAGGTCTTACACTTGATAAACAAAAAGTGTGGAAAAAATTGAATTCGCTCAGGAGTAACATTTAAATTCACTCTTCATATCAAAGTGCTCGTTACATACAAATAGTCTAGAATGGGAAGGAAACAGGTTCAGTCGTAAAACGTCCTGCCCCAGTTAAGAGCACGTTTGAATATGTCGGAATGAATTACACGCTAACAAGTTGCTCCGACCGAAGAGTTATGTTCCATCGGCAAGTGTCCTCTTTGTCGTACTGATATAGAGCACTGCATACCAAAAGGATAACAGATACCGATAATTGTTAATATTTTTTGGAAAATTTACCTAGAATAATCAAACCTATTCGTGATTTTCCTATAATAATACCATCTATTAATTAACTATGAATAATCCCAACTTTAAAGGGTATTTTCCTAGAGTAAACTTGGATAATCCGATGACCTATAATTCACAAAAAAAATAAATTGAAAATTAATTTGAAATTAAAGAAAAAATTTGAAATTTTACATAAAAATCATAAATTTTTGTGAAAATTTTTTTAACATTTTTTTCTGACATTTTATTTTAATTTATCTTTTTTTTAAAAAAAAATAAAACTTGCTAAATTGAGTCATTCGATCACCGGGTGTACTCTAGGAAAATACTCTTCAAAGTAAGTTGAGATTATTCGTGGCTAATCAATAGATGAGATTATTGTGGGAAAATCATGAATAAGTTGAATTATTCAAGATAATTTTTCCTATTTTTTCAAGTACATGTACAACTAGGCAAAAATAAATGAGTATTGCTTTCAGCAACTACCGTTATTTCCTCGAATAAATGCATCCCCATATTTATTTTTCAGCTGGCCATTAACATACTCTTCTGTTTGCTCCATTGCAATGTTCATGTAGCCGTCCAGGCAAGCTAAAATTCCTGTAGATAGAAATTACTTGATATAAGACAAAAAATTGAAGAGCCTATTGGACTTATCACACTATCTTACTGACACATTCCTTTTTTCCATGCCTTCTTAGGTCATGCTTGTATTGGGAGTAAATATTTATGAAAAAATAAAAGTCAAACTAAGAAAATAAAGTTGGAGTTTAAGACAATATTATTGTTTTCAAAGATTAGAAATAGTTGTAAAGTGGTGGAGAAAAAAAAATCGAAGAATAAAACCCTTTATTTTGTGTAAATATTTACCCTAGTGGAATAAGGGAAAATTTTTTCCTCCTCCCCAAAATAAGATTGATCATCTTCCTTTAATCTTCATCTTCCTCCTAACATTATATTTTTTATCCTTCATCTCCCCTTTTAAATTCATTTCTACTTACATTTATTTGCATAGTTTGACTTTATTTTCCGCTTAAAAACATAATGACCATGCCTTTAGCATGATTGAATTTTTTTCTAAAGTAAATTATAATGAAACCCCTCCCTGAGCGTTTAATTCCCCAGTAGTTTCTTGACAGAAAGCATCAAGTTTCTTCCAACACTAAACTTCTAGATAATGCCAACATTCATACCCACGAATCACGATTTGGTTCGCTCGGTCATGTACAATTCTCAAACATTAAAACTCCTTAAAAAAAAAAGTGAAAGTAGTTAAGATTTTTTCTTTTTTTCTTTTTGGAATTGTAGTTGACATATCGTTTTTCTATTTTGAATTTTTTGTTTAGCTTGTGACTCTATTTTATCCCTAGTTGTTTGATAATTTAAATAAAATGATATGAAAATCTCTAAAAAATAAAATGCACGACTCATCAACCTAAAAATTGAACCAAACAACTCAAGCGACCGAACAACATATATGTCAACTAGTGAATCGCGAATTTGAATCCATATATCAAATCAAACTAAATCGTGTATTGTGTGTCATTGAGCGTGTCATTCACAGGGTGGGTCATTATTGAATTTGATTATAATGGCTCATTAGAGAGTCTAGCATGTTAATAATGAGTCAAAATATACTCATTCATGGGCCAAACATCATGTAGCTTTATCTCAAATACAATTGTTGAACATAAGAGGAGAGAGAGAATACTCACATAGAGAAAAAGATCAAGAAGGTATTAACAATGGCAAAAGAGCAAAAAGGAGAGCAAAAACACATAGAAGAAAGCATCACAATATTTGTAGGTCAACTTCCTTACATTAGCAATATATGGATAAAGCTACAGAAGCCTCTGGAGGTCTTGAAAATTTCACTTTCCTCAAATTCTACAAATAGCTTTTTTTGTTCAATTATGTTTTTTTTGGGTTATTTGATTGAGGATTTTTGACAAAGCTAGCTAATTTTGGTAGACCTAAATTCAAATTTGTGTTATTTCTTGTTTTGTGGTGCTTTTGATGGTGATTTATTTTTTCAAAAAAAATTTTCCTCTTGATCATTTTTCTCAACTCCATTATAAAATTCTTTTCTATATGCACCAACTGATCTTTTTCATTTTCTAATTTTGTATTTTCAATGATAAACGTCATAGAAACCATAGTAATTTATTTTCTTTCAATTGTATGGTCGTTTGGTACTGCAAATATTGCAATAAATGGTGTAATTTCATCTTTAGGATGAGATTGCTTAAACAATCCATCAATTTTGCCTAAAACTATATGGTGAACTAACTAGGTTAATATAACACCACCAACAACCAAAAAATTCATTTTTCAACCCACATTTGACCCCCACGCGCCCCGTCCCTACTCAGTACCACACGCCCATTAACCACTTGGTCCACTTCTATATGCAATATCCGGCTTGTGATTACAAAGAGGTTGTTTCCAACTAGTTCTTGATAGCAACATCATGTGTGCTTATTTATGTGAAGAAATGTAAATAATATTTGCAATCAAATGTCAATCGAAAAAAAATATTTATTGTTACAAGATAAAGTAGTGTACATGAGACCCCCAAAGCGCCCCAAGGAAGCCACTTGGTACTTTGGAATGGAGTAACGATACGTTCTAATTGTATTTTACACTTGGTTCTAAAAAGCACGCCTCCTAGGTATGAGGCACACCAAGGTGCCCGGAAACACGCCTCAAAGACTCAAGGCGCGGCGCAATATAAGAGGCGCACACCTGATTTCAATCGCTTTTCTTTTTTTCTATTTTCTTTCTTCTCTCTCTTTCTCTCTCTGTTTGTTTGTATTATCATTTAATTTTGTGTGTGCTTGTCTTGACATCAATGTATAATGATTTACTTTTTGAACATTCATCAAATCCAACTGCATCTTCGTAATCTTTGAATCCCGCAAGAGAATATGATCAACTCAAAACTATATTATTTTGTGACTTAATGTGCTAAAGTAACATTTATCTAACCAGTATGTTGTATTAATATGAATTTCATATTGTTTTAAGTATTATATATGTTTTAAATTTATTTTGAAGCCTTTTAGCGAAATTATACGTCTCAAATACAAAAACTCCGTGCCTTACGCTAAAAAAAACCTTTTGTGCCACGGTGCGCCTCGCGCCATTTAAAACTAAGATTTTACACAAATGTTAAGTCTAAATACTACCAAATCCATGCGCATCACCATTTCCTATTTCTAGAATGCACTACAACCATTGTTAAAATCACGATCTAGATCGTAGAATTGAACAATTCTAAGACCTAGATCAAACCCGGTGACTAGGATCATTAGTGGAATCGGAATCAAGTGGGATCATTGGTGGGATTGTTAGAATCGACTAGGATCAGCTGGGATCGCGATTCTATAACGATCCCAACGATCCTACTCCTTCCAAGTGGAATTATTTGAATCAGCTAGGATCGACTAGAGTCAAGTGGGATTGTTGGTGGGATCGTTGGTGGGATCGTTAGAATCGGTAGAATCAAGTGGAATCGTTGGTGGGATAGTTAGAATCGGCTAGGATCGTTAGTTCAAAACTACTAATTAAATTTTTTGCTAGTATCTTTGGTCTTTTATGCATACTATGGTTTAATATTATATCCTTATATGTATGTGCTCTAAATATATTATGTGTAGTGTATATCTTATATATGTTTTGATATTTCTTTAAGAACAAAGAAAAAAGAGCATTAAAAAGTAAGATTTATATGTATTTTAAAATTAAAGAAAAATCTTAAGAAAATGTATGGATTTTAATGCTTTTTTATATTAAAAATGATCAAAAATAAACATAGACATAATACAACTTGTTATTTCTGCAAATTTGTACGATTGCACGATCCTATGATTCAATTCTACGACTCGATTCCACCTGTTAATTTCGATCCTACGTAGAATCCAGATCCTGACAATCTTGATTACAACCAATAAACTTGAAATATATCAAGAGAATTCATCAATCCAATATCAAGATAACTATAAACGTATACTAACCTTCCCTAATGGTATGACATGTAAACATTAAGACAGAAGTTGAGAGAATATTACAACATCATATCCATAATATAGAAACGAGCCAAAAGCAAGTGGTCATCCTCAATTTCCTATATATATGAATATGAAGCAGCATTAATGAATTTTGATCAGAAATAATAAACAATATTTCTAGACTTATCTTTACTCCAAAATACCAATTAATTTGCGCTCCAATATGTTCTTGGAGTTAAATAAAAATAATTCCAAATTGGTTACACCTTAGATGTAAATTTCACCTCAACATGAACCTCAATAGATCAAAAGCTATCACGACAAGAACACTTAAACTCACTTCTTATATCACATATTTATAGCAAAGATTAAACTATGTCACCACTCTACATAGATCAAAAACAAACTTTGGTTTTCTATATCAAGATTCCCAATTCAAATAAACTGCTCAGATCTAATACTTCTACCCTAAAAGCAAGAAGTCTAGAATAACCTAAATAATCCCTCTTATTTTAATCAAGTGTCCCATTTGATTTTGCACGCATGAATTAATTCCTTAACTCTGATTGTGCAAAATTAAAAAATTAAAAAAAGTTGATATTCATAGAATTTATATTGCGACAAATCAAACAAGAGTAACTTATGAATTGTGTCAAAAAAAAAATGGGACATTTGATTAGAATAGGAGGGTGTATAACAAATAAGAAAGCCAAAATGTGAAACTCATAAAGTGGCTACTATGCTACATCTTAAGAATTAATAAGAATTTTGTTAAAAAAAAAAAGGTTACAAAATCACAAAGGATCATTTATCAATAAATAAATACAATTATGTGAATTTGATCAAAGAATTTAATCCATAGTGCTGGGATTGAAGTATTGACATTGTTGTAGGTTAAAGAACTTACAATACCATCCTCTTTACATCCTAACATAACAAAATACCTCATCAACTAGTACTATATGAGCTATGGAGAATTTTCTTACCTAGAAAAATTCAATAAACATTTTTTCACTAAAATCATGCATAACTTAGTGTTTTCAAAGAACTAACAGCTATATGGTTGTTTGTATTAAATGGTGTAATGGAAAATTGGTAAATTGCATGTACTATGTTATTTCATTCTCATGATAATGAAGCACTCATTCTAAAACATGTGTTTTTCTTCACATTTTTCCATTACCACATATTAACTTTTTTTAAAATTTGTAATGAACAAGAATGAACTTTGTAAAGAAAGAGATTATAGTAAAACAAAAGTTATCATAAACATTATAAATTAATTTATCAAGCCAAATTGCATTAAATTTTCTTTACTATTCTCACCATTTGATATTAACAACCAAATGGGACATAAAGCAGTCACAAGCCTTAATTTCTTCAAAGCATAATTGTCGTATTAACAATGGTCATTTGAGTTGATCTCAACAAAGATTGCAACTATGCAAGTAAATATTAGGAAATTTTTTTCAAAAGTTTGAAGCTATTAGGAAATTAAATTAGAGGGTATAGCTATCAGTTTCAAAATCTTTACGCACTAAGAAACAGAATATGGAAAAAAGCTGAACTACCACTGACAAATTGGCTGCATACATCCCACATGATCTCCAGAACATCTCATTTCCAAATTCGAGATAGTATGTAAACTAGAAAGAAGGCTCCAGAACGTTCAGCTTTAATCATTAATATCAAAATATTGGTCCTTCTGTCCTCAAAACAATGTCATTGTTTCTTTTATTAGGTGTTCCATAAAGAGTCTCAATTTCTTGAGCAAAACAAGCACCAGTATCCTATCCCTCCCATACATAACATCCACATTTGTCCACCTGATTCCCTATTAACAATCTTTGAACTTCTAAAGTCTACAACCATTCATGCCTCAGTTAACTACACTTTCTATAACCCTGTTGTGTCAAACTCCAAATCACACGTTGATGGAGGTGAGTTCGATCACCTCGTTACTTACTCTTTGGCTTGCACGTTTGAGAACGAAGTTGTGAGTGTAAAGAAGTATGGGAGCTTATGTTTTGGGTCACTTAATGAAGTGATTAATGATGATGATTTGATATGCCTTGATGAAGGCAAGAATCAAGTAATGAGGTGCTCGACCAGACGAGCTAGGTGGAACCAGTCGAGCAATGGTTCGAGCAAAGCATCAGAGAAAATCCAGTGAGCACTGGACAGCCGCTTGACCAGTCGAGCTTAGCATGCTCAATCGAGCGAAATGCAACACGTGAAAACAGAATGTTTCTGTTTTATTCACGGTTCTTTGTGGGCTTTTGAGGGATTGTCTTAAGGCACCCAAATATGTCATGGGACTATATAAGGGGTCGTTCATTAGGGTTTAAAGAGAGAGTCTAATACTTATAGAGTTATAGTTAACTAGGGTTTTAGCCAAGAGAGTTCACTCTACTTGTATTAGGGCATTTGAGAGAGATTGACATCAGAGGTTCGATCTTTGCTTTGAGAGGTTGTTCTTAAAGCTTGTAAGGTGAGTTATTAATGCATTGTTGAGTATATTAATGATAAGATACTTGTTTTGAGGGGGAGGTATCCTTTAGATACCTCATACATCATGTGTTTTTGGTTCTCCATTGTTGTGCTCTGTTTTTCTTGTTTTTCTTTGCATTTGTTTTATGTTTGTTTCTTCACCATTGCCATAGCCCATTCACAACAAACCCAAATTTAAAATAAAATTTCAATTTCAAACTCAAACCAAAATCTACACTCTGACATCAGTCAAATTAATTCCATTGTAAAAATTTAACATATCAACAAAATTTATTGCACTCAAAAGTATACTAGATTAACAAAATTTGTTATAGGTACATTAAGACACTGGCATCACAGCAATCAACAAAAAAACAGACATTGTAACAAATTTCACAAAACAAAAGAAATGCTCTGGAATAATCCATTATCAGACAAAAAAGAATAAAAAGATTGGAAAATAGAGAAAATTACCACGATAATCAACACCGGAGTTGAGTTTAACAACAACGGGGCGACCTCGAATGGATTTGAGAAAATCTGCAGGGGTTTTGGTGTTTCCCGATCCTTTATCACCTCCAGTACTCATCTCTTTATCTCACTGTAAAGCCAAAAATTAGGGCTTGTCGAAGATTCATGGTGAAACGTCAAAATGATTGGGAAGATATTGACGCATTAATAAACGGAGAATTACCTGGGATGTTCGTCTGATAGAAATTAGAATTCAAGTGTGATGAAATCGTTCGAAGTGGAAAATGAAAGGGGATGTAAGATTCGTGACTCGTGAGATTACAATAAAGCAAAAAAAGTTAAGCCCGCCAAAAAGCCTACTTAACACTTTAATTAGAAAAACTAAGGAGTAGTATTGAAACCTAAGTTTAGATTTTTCTACACGCTAACTAGGGGTGTTTGGTATGTGGGATCAGAGGCTGAGTTTAGAAAAATTCGGATGAATTTCGAAAGCATCTGCCTTGAAATTAGACGCACCAAAAGAAATAAACAAGCAATAAAACATAATAAAGAAGAGGTATCAACAGCCTTGTAACAAAAATCTCGGCGGTATGATCATCACCTAATCCTCCGTCAACAAACTAAGCATAGATCGTGGTTCCCATGTAAACACTTAGGTTTTCAAAACATAATCAAACTTTACAAGTCATTCAAGTTAGAATAACGAAATATGAAAGATCGTACGAACTAAACCTTTTCAATGGAACGAGTTACATCAAAAAGAGTGCATGTGCCTCAAACCAAAAACGTAAACCATTTAAATGAAAAGAAACTACGTATAGCGTCAAAAAAAAAATAGTATTGCACACTTCAAGGTTCTCACTCATTTCCCCCCGTATGCAATGCAAAGAATCTCCATAACTTGCAAGATCTATCTATGATATCCCTATTGCTCAACGTAAGATCGTAGACCAACATGTCATAACAGGGCCATCAAAGACGAGCCATCAACAAAAACAGTACACGTCAGTAACTAACAACATGTTATATATATATAACCAGCAATTAATATCAACATAACAAGATAAGGGAGACATTCTACTATGTCAGTATCAACTCCAACTACTTCTCGTTTCAAATTACTTCTCAATGCCTTCACCATTTTCCATCTCTTATTTGATTTAATAAATTCTCTTATGTGACAAGAGGCCATTAGGGTTTGCAAGACCCACATGATAACACCTCAGCCAAGGACGATGACGGCCATGCCCACACCCAATGGCAAAGTATGATCATACCCCCGTGCAGCGACCATATACAGATGATCTATGCCTTCGAGAACTAAATTGATAACAAGATTTTCACAGTCGTCTATGCTAAACCTTGAACCAAACAATACTTATAACAACCTACGCACTACACAAGTATAGTGGGGTAGGTGTAACATCTCGGAATAACTCGGATCGTTTGAAAAGAGAAGACGACCTTTTTAAAGAAAGGTAAATATAGTCCGAGTCAAACCAGGATGTTAGAAGGCAGTTATAAAACGGATTTGAAATCAAGGAAAGCTTGCGGATCGAGTTCTATTAGTGTTATTATAAACTACTAGATATAAGAAATTCTTAGCAGCAGACAAGAACGAAAAAATTAAATCTACTTATTACAACTTGAGAATGAAATTGCCTCATAAAACCAAATATATTTTTTAATCTTTATTAGAAGTTCTTATTAAGACTTCTGTATCCTTAACGATTTATTTCTCCAAGGGACAATCCTCACTCCCCAGACCTGCAACTTAACTTACTGCTAGTCATTGCCCAGAAAGGAAACAACATCATCGCAGTGTCGTTAAGACCAAAAGTACACGTCAGCAAACGTTGCACACCAATTGATTAAATACAACAAGAGAAAGATTTAATAGCTGTCGATTTCAGAAAATACGCTTCGATCACGCTAACTAATAATAATCAATTTCATGTAAAGGTTAGTCAGCCATACTGCTGTACTATCCAGCCATACTGTCGGTACAACTCCAATCTCCATAAGTGAGACATTACATTAGGGGAAGCTAACCCCTAAGCAAGTCTCTACCATAGACACTCGCCTTACTTCGGTACCTATGGTTAAGTATGCATACCCCCGCGGTGGCTCATAATGCCCCCATATACCGCGAGTAATTCATTTCCACCAATTGACGTCATACTACGTCCACTTTAAGGTTAGTGAGGTCATACTACCTCTGCTTATCAAAACAATGTATCAAAATTATTTATTCGGAAAGATAACAATATTCATACTATATATCCATACTTTACTTTTGTTTACCATTATTATATGATACATCGGACTAAATGCGAACTTCTCGCTGCGTGTACATACCTTAAGCAAGATAACCAACTCTCAAGCGTCCTATTCGATTCCCGGTCACGAATCGACTTCCTACAAGGTTCAATCGTATTCGGCAAATAAGCACACATACACACCTTCTTCAAATCAACCATAACACACACATACAATTAAAACCACACCTAGAATACCACACGCATCATGAACATCCATCACATACTATAACATGGTAAACGCACAAAACAGGACAGCATACATAATCTGTCCAGAAACGCAATTTAAAACTGTCAAACTGCAAATCCGACTTCACCGTTGCGTCCGGAAGGCGTCAAAACCCCCGGGTACCAATTTTCATAATTCATAATGTACTCTAAGTATTTTTAACCTATTTTTAAGCCAAAAAGTGTCCCAAAAACAGATTTTTTTAACATTTTTCTAACCCTACGGGATTCACCAAAATTTCATCAATAAATGAATTCCAAATGGTACCTATTAAATATCAATGACCAAATTTATATAATTCTTATGAACCATCTTTGAGATTAAATTCATTGTTTAACAATAATTTCTTTAACCACACACATTTTTTTTACATGAACATTCATTTTTATATATAAATTTCAAAATCACCCATCACACATACCAATCCTATTCTTACATATATGCATATCTAAAAACTCTAAAAAGAAACATTTTTCATCAATTTAGATAGAAAAATACATCCCAAAATCATACATGAAATTTTAAATTCTTAAATTAAACATGAATTATAAGATAAAACATATAATAATCATAGAATTTTAAATTTAAACTTAAGAATCAACATAGATTAAGAATTACACTTACAATTGTAAAGGAAAACACCTAATGATCAAGTGTAATGGAGTTAGGAATGTGGATTAGGAGGAATTTTGAATGGATATGTTTTTTTTTTGTCTTTGGAAACTTTAGAAATGAAAGGATGTCAAAATGAAAATGATTAAGGAATTAATAAGGGTTAATTATATGGGATTAATGCCTTGATCCTTCATTACCCTAAGGGAGTTACAAGCTCCACCAAGAGTCCCTCTTATTTTCTTTTTTTTTTTGAAAATAAAAGATGGGTTAAGGAAAAGTTTGGGCCCAAATAATTCTAATTGCCAAAAAGGATTGCAAATCTCATGACCAAGCCCAATAATATTACTAGTAAATTATTAAATATATCGGGGAAAAAAAAATCGGGAAAATATCGGGGTGTTACAGACTACCCCCCTTAAAAAGGTTTTGACCCCAAAACCACACTTATCATAATACATAACCACAAAACAAGTAAAACGAACTTAATCACTATACACACATACACAAAGCAACCCAAAACATAAATCGCGCGAAAATCCTATCGCCTTCTACCCCCCTTAACAAAGTTACGTCCCCGTAACTTACTAACCTGAGAGAAAAGGTGAGGATACTGCTCTCGCATGGAGTCTTCCATCTCCCAGGTTGCCTCTTGTGAGCGGTGATTGGACCATAATACTTTAACCTTGGTGATATCCCTCCGACGAGTACTACGGACCTTCTTATCCAATATCCGGATGTTCCTCATAGGTTAAGCTCTCATCAAGTTCTAACGGCTCTGGATCTAATACATGAGAAGAGGCTGCGACGTAACGTTTCAACTGAGAAATGTGAAAAACGTCGTACACTTTACCCAGAGCATTAGGCAATGCTAACCGATAGGCTAACTTCCCTACTTTCTCTACAATGTCATAAGGACCTATGAAACGTGGGCTTAACTTTCCACGAGCACCAAAGCGAACTACTCCTTTCATTGGAGACACACGAAGTAGAACCTTGTCACCCGCTTCAAATTCATCAGGCCGACGTTGGAGATTGGCGTACGATTTTTGTCTATCTTGGGCTGCTTTCATTTTCTCGCGAATTAACTTTCCTTGTTCAGTCATTTGAACAAGCATATCAGGTCCTAAGGTGACAGATTCAGTAAAATCATCCCAGCATATAGGACTACGGCACTTACGACCATAAAGTGCTTCAAACGGAGCCATTTGAATCGTAGCTTGGTGACTGTTATTATAAGAGAACCCTACCAGATCCAAATGTTCATCCCATGAACCTTGCCATTCCATGGCTATCGCTCTCAAAATGTCCTCTAGTAGTTGATTGACGCGTTCCGTCTGACCATCGGTCATTGGGTGGAAGGACGTACTATGAAGAAGGGTGGTCCCCAACGCTTGTTGTAGTGATTTCCAGAAATGTGACAAATATTGAGTATCCCGATCAGAAACAATAGTACGAGGTATTCCATGATAGCGAATCACGTACTTAATATAAGCACAAGCAAGTTGTTCCATATCCCACTTACAATTCATTGGAATAAACCTTGCCGACTTAGTAAGTCTGTCCACGATAACCCAAAGAGTATCATTACCGGCTCTTGTTCGAGGCAAACCCAACACAAAGTCCATGGAAATGTCGTCCCACTTCCATATCGGAATTTCCAGAGGTTGTAATAATCCGGCAAGTCTCTTATGCTCACTCTTGACCTTTTGACACGTTAAGCACTTAGCAACAAATTCTGCAATATTCTTTTTAATACCCGACCACCAAAGCATGCATTTTAAATTTTGATACATCTTGTCTCCACCAGGATGAACCGAGTATCTAGAATTATGAGCTTCGTTCAATAATTTTTCCTTCAAAGAGTCACACCCATCCGGTACACACCACCGTTCTTTAAAACGAAGACTACCATCCTCATGAATTGTAAAACCGTCAGCTCTCCCTTCAGTGATCTGCTCCCGAAGTTTAATGAACTTGGGGTCTTCCAGTTGCTTAGCCATAATCTCTTCGAAAAATGTAGGTTGAATGGACAATGCACTCAACTTGGCTTCCAACTCCCCTTCTTGGATTATCTCTAAGCTCATTCTCTCAAACTCCTTACACAATTCCTCAGAGGTTATTAATGCTGACTGAGTGCCTCGATTTTCTGCTCAAAGCGTCAGCGACAACATTCGCACGGCCTTCATGATAAGCAATCTCCAAGTCATAATCACTGATAAGTTCTAACCAACGTCGTTGGCGCAAATTCAACTCAGATTGAGTGAACAAAAATTGCAAACTTTTCTGGTCCGTGAAGATCTTGCATTTGACACCATAGAGATAATAATGCCAGATTTTTAATGCAAAAACCACAACCGCTAATTCCAAGTCATGTGTTGGATAATTCACCTCATGAGTCTTCAGCTGATGCGAAGCATACGCCACTACTTTCCTATCTTGCATTAAAACACAACCTAATCCATGTTTGGAAACATCACTGTAGACGGAATATTCCAAAGATGGATCAGGTAAGGTCAACACTGGAGCTGTAGTTAATTTCTCCTTCAACAACTGAAATGCCTTCTCACACTCCTCGGTCCATTCGAACTTCTTCTCCTTCTTCATCAAGGATGTTAGCGGACGACCGACATGAAAAAAAAAAATCCTTCACAAAACGACGATAATACCCTACCAAACCTAAGAAACTTCGAATATCCGTAACATTTCGGGGTGTAGACCAGTCCCGAAAAGCTGCTACTTTTGCTGGATCAACGGAAATTCCTTCCTTAGAATGTGACCTAGAAAAGCCACTTGCTCTAACCAAAATTCACACTTCGAAAACTTAGCATACAACTGATTCCCTCGCAGAATCTGCAACACTATCCTTAAATGTTCTCGATGTTCTTCTGGGCTCTTAGAATACACCAAAATATCATCAATGAACACCACCACACATTTATCGAGATACGCATTGAAAACCCGATTCATCAATCCCATAAACGCCGCCAGTGCGTTGGTCAACCCAAAAGGCATCACGGTGAATTCGAAGTGCCCATATCTGGTTCTAAAAGCTGATTTACTAATATCCTCCTCCTTAATACGTAACTGATGATACCCTGACCGCAGATCAATCTTGGAAAAGACTCCTGCCCCTTGTAACTGATCAAAAAGATCATCCATCCGTGGTAATGGGTACTTATTCTTAACAGTGACCTTATTAAGTTCTCTGTAATCAATGCAGAAACGCATCATTCCGTCCTTTTTCCTTACAAACAACACTGGAGCATCTAAAACTAATAGAACTCACCGTGATTTTATAATAACACTAATTGAACTCGATCCGCAAGCTTTCCTTGATTTCAAATCCGTTTTATAACTGCCTTCTAACATCCTGGTTTGACTCGGACTATATTTACCTTTCTTTAAAAAGGTCGTCTTCTCTTTTCAAACGATCCGAGTTATTCCAAGATGTTACAGTAGGGGATCGAACCACGAGGACAAGGTTGACAATAAACTCTGCGTCTCAACATAACTAGTTTTTGTAGGTTGAAGAGCATCTAAAACTAATGACGGAAATAACAAGCACGGTTGATTAACAATATAAATCAAAGGGGAGAAAAAGGGGTTGAGATTAGATTCACCCTAGGAAGGTGATTTTAAAAGAGCATATATTGGGTCAGAGGAAATCAAATAATAACTAGTCTAGACACTCAAGAGTGCGAGAGGAAGTTGGTGATTCCACAAATCACAACGAACGACCTATAATCACCCTATGTCTCCGGAGGAGTTGTAGGACAAGATTCACATTGGGTTTCAAGAACTAATCATTATCATCTTTTACCTAATCCTAAACAATAAAGAGCATAACCATTCCTAGGGTTTCACTAATCAAACCCCAAGGAGAACTACTCACACATGATTGAAATATAGGAAACAATGATAATCAATAGAACAAAAACTATAGATAATAGTGATCAAAGGAAACCAGCAATAGTAAAAGTAATGTAGAAACTATTCTAGATGAGCAATAAATATAAGGCAAGACAATAAATGCAATAAATGAACTCAAAGTAAATACATTAAATGAACTCAAAGCAATGAGGAGATTGATACTTACAACCAAATGTTGATGCTACAATAAGGAGGTGCCAAAGATTCAATAATCAAGATTAAATCCAAACTAGAAAGTAAAGACTTGAAATAAAAGATTGAGATAATAAAACTATGATAAACTAGGGTTTTTACTTAAAGAAAGCTAAGTGATAAAGATATATTAGAGAATATATTAGGGCTTGCTCCCCTTTGTTTCTACAGAAAGTGGGGTATTTATACCCTCTAAGCAAAGGAAATTCAAATGCCCAAAAATGCCATTTAGTTTGGCTTGAGAAGAAATACGGTTCCCGTAGAAAACAGGTCTATTCGCCTGAATGGGGGATCCATTCGCCCGAATCTCGATGTTTGAATAAATTCAGGAACTTTCTCTTACGTTGGTTCGCCCTAATGAAAGGTCCATTCGGTCGAATTGGGCCATTCGGTCGAATGGGGCCATTCGCCCGAACAGTGTGTCATTCGCTTATTCCAGCAGCTTTGGTGAATTTTTTTTGAGAAAAAAGAGGCCATTCGACCGAATGACTTATCCAATCGGCCGAATGGAGCTTGATTCGGCAGTATCGGCTTCTTTTGCCTCTTAACTTGAGCATGATCAACACCAATTGCTTGAATGGTGTCTTGGTTCGCCTAAATGGAGTAACATCTAGTGATTAGAGGCTTCCAAGCTCAGTGTGTTCTCCGGGGAAGTCTTCGATTTGCATGCCAAAGTCTCACAACGCATCGATATTGACCTAGTTGTCTCCAAATCTTCTGAAATAACCACAAAACAACCCCAAAGACAAGCACAAGGTAAAATTGTGCGTAATGTGCATAATAACGATTGAAAAGCATAAAACTTGGCACAATAAAGCGGTAGTAAACGTGTTCATAAATGAGCACATCAACTTCCCCCAAGCTAAACCTTTGCTAGTCCCTAGCAAACTGTAACATCTCGGAATAACTCGGGTCGTACGAAAAGAGAAGATGGCCCTTTTAAAAACGAGATAAATATTATCTGAGTCAAACCGAGATGTTAGAAGGCAGTTAAAACGGATTTGAAATTAAGGAAAGCTTGCGGATCGAGTTCTATTAGTGTTATTATGAACTACTAGATATAAGAAATTCTTAGCAGCGGATAAGCACGAAAAGTTAAATCTACTTATTACAACTTGAGAACGAAAATTGCCTCATAAAACCAAATGTTCTTTAAACTTAATTAGAAGTTCTTATCAAGACTTCTATATCCTAATGATTTATTTCTTCAAGGGTCAATCCTCACTCCCCAAACCTGCAACTTAACTTACTGCTAGTCATTGCCCAGATAGGAAACAATATCATCGCAGGGTCGTTAAGACCAAAAGTACACGTCAGCAATCGTCGCATATCAAGTAAATAATAACACAAGAGAAAGTTTTAATTTAATAGCTATCAATTCACAGAACAGTACGCTTCGATCAAGCTAATAAAGAATAATTATTTTCACGTAAAGATTAGTCAGCCATACTGCTGTACTATCCAGCCATACTGCCGGTACACTCCCATTCTCCATAAGTGAGACATTACATTAGGGGGAGCTAACCCCTAAGCAAGTCTCTACCTTAGACACTCGCCTTACTTCGGTGCCTATGGTTAAGTATGCATACCCCCGCGGTGGCTCATAATGCCCCCATATACCGCGAGTAATTCATTTCCACCAATTGACGTCATACTACGTCCACTTTAAGGTTAGTGAGGTCATATTACCTCTGCTTATCAAAACAATGTATCAAAATTATTTATTCGAAAGATAACATTATTCGTACTATATATCCATACTTTACTTTTGTATACCATTATTATATGATACATCGGACTAATGCGAACTTCGCTGTGTGTACATACCTTAAGCAAGATAACCAACTCACAAGCGTCTTAATCAATTCCCGGTCACGAATCGACTTCCTACAAGGTTCAATCGTATTCGGGAAATAAGCACACATACACATTTTCCTCAAATCATCCATAACACACATATACAATTACACCCATACCTAGAATACTACACACAACATGAACATACATCACATACTATAACATGGTAAATGCACAAAACAGGACAGCCTATATAATCTGTCCAGAAACTCAACTTAAAACTGTCAAACTGAAAATCCGACTTCACCGTTGCGTCCGGAAGGCGTCAAAACCCCCGGGTACCAATTTTCATAATTTATAACATAGTATAAGTATTTTTAACTTAATTTCAAAGCCAAAAATGTTCCAAAAACACGTTTTTTTCACCTTTTTCAAAACCTACGGGATTTTGTCATTTCATTTTTTTTATCACAAAAATATAAATTTCAATGCTTTATTTCCTATTAAATCTAAACAACAATATTTACATAATTTTCATGATCATCTACAAAATAAATTTTAATTAATTATTTTTTTTTCCCTCAAAAATAATTCTTTTTACACAAATGTACACACACATACACATCACATATATACATGTATATTTCTCTACCAACATTATAAATTACTCCTATTAATTAATAAAAATAAATTTCTAACACCACATACATTTTTTCTATGAGCATCCATTTTATATATATATATATATATACTTTTCAATCATCCATCAAACAAATCCTTCACACCCATATAAACATATCTAAAACCCTAAAAGCATACATTAATTTAGATAGAAAAATACATCATACTTTCATACATGAATTTTAAATCATAAACAAATCATAAATTATAAAATAACACACATAAAAAAATCATAGAAATTTAAATTAAAACTTTAAAAATAAAACTAGGTTAAGAATTTACTCACAATTTCCACAAGAACAAAACACCAATTGATGAACAAGATGATGATACTAGGCGTGAGTAGAAGGAGACTGAAGAAGAATATATTTTTTCCTTGAGTTTTCAAAGAGTTTTGAAAGAAGAATGCTAATGATGAGACTAAGGTAATTATGAGATTAAGAAAATAAAGGAATTAAGGAAATTAAGGAAATAATTATGCAAGGCAATAATTCTTAATCTTTCAATATTCTTCAAGAGGTTACAAATCCCCCAACTTACCTCATATGGTCGGCCAACTCTTCACATCTCCTTTTATTATTATTTTTTTTTTTTGAAATTAAAGATAGATTAAGAAAAAAATTTGGGCTTAAAATGGTTTTAATTGCCTTAAAAGTTGAAATCTCATAATCTAACCCACTAACAAAATAAATAATAATAATAATATTACTAGTAAATCATTTAATATATCAGAAAAATATTAGGGTGTTACAGACTACCCCCCTTAAAAAGGTTTTGACCCCAAAACCTCAACGTACAAACACAAAACACACAACAATCACACACACAAAAACGACAAAACAAGCACACAACAAAAGAAACAGATCAAAATAACTCAATGCGCGAAACATCCTACCGCTTCCTACCCCCCCTAAAAGGTTACGCCCCCGTAACTTACTAACCTGAGGGAAAAGGTACGGATACTTCTCTCGCATGGAAGCTTCTGTTTCCCAAGTTGCCTCTCGTGAACGATAATTTGACCATAGAACCTTAACCATTGCAACATCTTTTCGCCGAGTACTGCGAACCTTTCTATCTAAAATCTGAACAGATTGCTCTTCATAGGTGAGGCTTTCATCAAGCTCTAACGGTTCCGGGTCTAAGACATGCGAAGAAGCCGCAACATAACGTTTTAACTGGGAGATATGAAAAACGGCATGAACCTTACCCAACGCATTAGGTAACGCTAACCGGTAATCTAGCTTCCCAATCCGCTCCACAATATCATAGGGACCAATGAAACGCGGGCTTAACTTCCCACGAGCACCAAAACGAACGACACCTTTCATCGGAGACACACGGAGTAGAACTTTGTTGCCCACTTCGTACTCATCAGGCCGACGTCGGAGATCGGAGTACGATTTTTGTCTATCCTGAGCTGCCTTCATTTTATCGCGAATTAACTTTACTTTCTCAGTCATTTGCACAAGCATATCAGGTCCTAAGATGACAGATTCAGTAAAAGCATCCCAACATACAGGACTATGGCACTTACGACCATAAAGTGCTTCAAACGGAGCCATTTGAATCGTTGCCTGATAACTGTTATTATAAGAAAATTCTACTAAATCCAAATGTTCATCCCATGAACCTTGCCATTCTATGGCTATTGCTCTCAACATGTCTTCTAGTATCTGATTGACACGTTCAGTCTGACCATCCGTCATAGGGTGAAAAGACGTACTATAAAGAAGAGTGATTCCCAAAGCCTGTTGTAATGATTTCCAAAAATGTGACAAGTATCGAGTATCACGATCGGAGACAATAGTACGAGGTATTCCGTGATATCGAACAACGCATCTAATATAGGCACGAGCAAGTTGTTCCATATCCCACTTACAGTTCATCGGAATAAACCTTGCAGACTTAGTAAGCCTATCCACAATAACCCAAAGAGTATCATTACTAGCCTTAGTTCGTGGCAAACCTAACACGAAATCCATAGAAATGTCATCCCACTTCCATACCGGAACTTCTAGAGGTTGCATTAACCCAGCTGGTCTTCGATGTTCACTCTTAACCTTTTGACACGTTAAACACTTGGAAACAAAATCTGCAATATTCTTTTTCATACCTGACCACCAAAACATGTATTTTAAATCTTGATACATCTTATCTCCACCAAGATGAACCGAGTATCTAGAATAATGGGCTTCGTTCAATAATTTTTCCTTCAAAGAGTCACACCCATCCGGTACACACCACTGTCCTTTAAAATGCAGACTACCGTCCTCATTGATTGTAAAACCTTCAGCTCTCCCTTCACTGATCTGCTCCCGAAGTTTAATGAACTTTGGGTCTTCCAGTTGCTTAGCCATAATCTCTTCGAAAAAGGTAGGTTGAATAGACAATGCACTCAACTTGGCTTCCAATTCCCCTTCTTTGATTATCTCCAAGTTCATTCTCCCAAACTCCTTACACAACTTCTTAGAGGTTATTAACGCTGAGACTGAATGCCTCGATTTCCTGCTCAAAGCATCAGCGACTATATTCGCACGGCCTTCGTGATAGGAAATCTCCAAATCATAATCACTGATAAGTTCTAACCAACGTCGTTGGCGCAAATTCAACTCGGATTGAGTGAACAAAAATTGCAAGCTTTTATGATCAGTGAAGACCTTGCATTTGACACCGTAAAGATAATGTCGCCAGATTTTCAATGCGAAAACCACAGCCGCTAATTCCAAGTCATGTGTTGGATAATTCACCTTATGAGTCTTAGTTGACGAGAAGCATACGCCACCACTTTCCTATCTTGCATTAAAACACAACCTAATCCATGTTTGGAAGCGTCACTGTAGACGGAGTATTCCAAAGATGGATCAGGTAAGGTCAACACAGGGGCTGTAGTTAACTTCTCCTTCAACAACTGAAATGCCTTCTCACACTCCTCAGTCCATTCGAACTTCTTTTCCTTCTTCATCAAGGCTGTTAGTGAACGAGCGATACGAGAAAAGTCCTTCACAAAATGACGATAGTACCCTGCTAATCCTAAGAAACTCCGGATATCTGTAACATTCCGAGGTGTAGACCAATCCCGAATAGCTGCTACTTTTGCTGGATCAACAGAAATTCCTTCCTTAGAAACAATGTGACCCAGAAAAGCCACTTGCTCTAACCAAAATTCACACTTCGAAAACTTAGCATACAACTGATTCTCTCGCAGAATCTGCAAGACTATCCTTAAATGCTCTCGATGTTCTTCTTGGCTCTTGGAATATACCAAAATATCATCAATGAACACCACCACACACTTATCGAGATACGCGTTAAAAACCCGATTCATCAACCCCATATATGCTGCAGGTGCGTTGGTCAACCCAAAAGGCATCACGGTAAATTCGAAGTGTCCGTATCTGGTTCTAAAAGCTGATTTACTAATATCCTCCTCCTTGATACGTAACTGATGATACCCTGACCGCAGATCAATCTTGGAAAAGACTCCTGCCCCTTGCAACTGATCAAAAAGATCATCGATCCGTGGTAATGGGTACTTATTCTTATCAGTGACCTTATTAAGTTCTCTGTAATCAATACAGAGACGCATCGTTCCGTCCTTTTTCCTTACAAACAACACTGGGGCTCCCCAAGGCGACACACTGGGTCTTATATAACCCTTCTCTAACAACTCCTCCAATTGGACTTTCAATTCTTCCATCTCCTTTGGGGCCATTCGGTAAGGAGCTTTTGAAATTGGCCCTGTCCCAGGGATTAAGTCAATCGAGAAGTCCACGTCCCTTCTTGGCGGCATACCAAGAAGTTCTTCTGGGAAAACATCTCTAAAATCACAGACCATTGGAATGTTCTCAAGCCGCAACCCCCGCTCCTCTACTTTACTTATACTACACAGAAACCACGGTTGCCCTTGCTTGATTAACTTCCTGACCTTCAATGACGACACGATTTTTATCCTCAGTCCCTTAGGAAGACTCTTATATTTAACCTTCTCCCCCCTAGGTCCACTTAAGGTCACCGACTGTTCTTCACAATCTATTATCGCTTTATATCTACTTAGCCAATCCATCCCAAGTATTACATTTAAATCATCCATTTCTAGAGAGAATAAATCACTTGGAAATTTTACTTTCCCTATCTTAATGGGCACATCACGGAACAGCGTATTACAATGAAAAATCTCCCCATAAGGAGTAGCGACTGAAAAAGATGTTTCCTCGGGGTTCTCCAATTCTAAGTCCTTAACTTTAGACTTTGAAACAAACGAGCACGATGCACCAGAATCAAAAAGTACTTTAACGGATTTTGTATTAATACAGAACGTATCTATGACCACATCCGACTAGGGATGGTCATGGGTCCAGGACCCTGTTGGACCCGCCCCAGACCCGCCCCTTTTTTAAGGGTCTGGGTCTTAATTTTTTAGACCCATCGGATCCGGGTCCGGGTCTGGATCCAAAAAAAATTTGACGGGTCCGGGTCTGGGTCCTAAGGTGAAGACCCGGACCCGGACCCTAAACTTTTAAATATTATTTTTATTTTTATTTTTTTATTTTTATTTTTGTTAAAATTTTGATGATATTTGCACATTTGTTGTACATGTATAATACTTTGATTGCTCGCCGAGATTAAAGTTTAATTACAGTGTTTATTGTTTAATTCTAATGGTTTTGGAAATTATGGAGGCGGCAATATTTTAATTTTGGTTTGTTTTTAGGTACTGAAATAATTTGATTGCGCATTGAGTTAAAGTTTCAATTATGATGTTTATTGTTTAATTCTAATGGTTTTGGAAGTTTACGAAGTGTGATACTAATTATGGACTTGTTTTCGGGTACTGAAATGAATTGTTAAATTGGTGTATCGATTGATAACTTTCTGTGACAAGTGTTTGTAATACGATAATAAGTTGCTTACAAAAATATAAAAAGACTCGAAAAAGGTTCAATTTTGACAAATCAAAGAAGCTTTGTATAAGACCCATTAAGGACCCATTAAGGACCCTAGACCTTGTCAGATCCGTAGGGTCCGGGTCTGGGTCTGAAAATTTTGGACCCTTAGGGTCCGAATCCGGGTTTGGATCCAAAAAAAATAAAAGGGTCCGGGTCCGGGTCTGGCCAGACCCGCTTCAGACCCGCCCCATGACCATCCCTACATCCGACGCCTGCGCTGCCTCCCTCGAGTTAACTGCTGAAAGTCTGCCATCGTTCTGGGTAGAAGTAGTAACACCTCCTTGATTACCACGTTGACTTGAAAAGAAATTCTTGTTTCTAGCATTTCCCGGTCGTTGCTGGACACCGGAGTTATTTCCCGGAATTCTAGGGTTTGAGGCACCTCCCAAGTTTCGGCCAAAACTTCCACCATTGTGATTCCCCCTTCCAGCTTCATTACTACTCCGTCCGTTAATGAGTCGTTGTTGTTGGAAACCTCTATGATTTCCCCCTTGCAACTCTTGTTGTCCCATGCGAGTATAACACTCGTACATTCTATGGCCCGGCTTACCACAGTAAGAACAGTCCACTAACGCACCCCGGCAGTCCCTTCCTGGGTGATTCTTCTGGCATCTCCTACAGTTGTAGATTCTTTCCTTCCCAGTGCGATCATACAAAGGCTTCTGCATTCTAGCCTCTAGTCTCGAATTTCCCCCATTCTTGCTGTTTTGACCAGAATGGAATCCTTTTTCCTGGAAGCCTCCAAACGGTTTGTGCTTCTTAAATTGATTCTGAACTTGATTACTCGCATTCGTATCATTCTGAAACATGGGTTCTTTCCTCTTTTCCCCGCTATGGCTCATCTTCTCTTTTTCCTTCCTAATAACATTTCCAATCTGCGCAGCTCTCTTGTATAGCTGGTCTAAAGTATCATATCTATCGGTTTCAATGTGCTTTTGGATTTCATACAATAGACCTAACTCAAAACGCTGAATTTTCTTTCCCTCAGTTGGGACATCCTCAAGACAAAACTTCATGTATTCCATAAATTTCTGATAATATTCGTCCACCGTTAGGTTTCCCATTTCGAACCTAGCAAACTCATTTGATTTGTCCTTCCTCACATGAGGCGGATAGAATTGGTCCCTTAACGCCCCCTTAAAACCTTCCAAGCTTAAATCACCGTCGTTTTCTGTTATCAACCTTATCCTACTATGTGTCCACCAATAGTCAGCGTCTTCCACTAGGAAAAACGCGGCTTGGTCAACCATGAGCTCAGCAGGACATCTCACCACGGTAAAAAGCTTGTCAAATTCTCTCAGCCAGTTTTCCAACATAGAAGGTTCACCTTTTCCACTATAAGTCGAGGGTTTACTCTGGGCTATTCTCTTACTAATTGACGAAGCCTTTTCCTCCAAAGATTTCTGTCTCGGATTCCTTGCGCCAGCTAGGGCCTTAACTAGGTTTCGAAGCACGCGGTCAGAGTTTCCTCTTGGCACGGACCTTTTCAAAAAGGGTGGCATGATGGCAGGTATACTGCATTAGGTTAAACAAGGTATGTAAATACATTTCTACAGCGTTTGTGGTTAAGGAAAACTCATTCTGTTATTGTTCTAAAATAAACAAGGTAATAGCCCTAAAGGTAAAAGAGTTGTATAATGAGTCTATAATCAAATCTATTCATTTTTTTTTTCATAAATACAATACTAAATCGGCTCTACTTATTAATGTGTAGACTTTTAAAAACAAAATTCAAATTCAAAACAATAATATCATATAGTTCCAATCTAAAAGAAATACTTGGGTATAAATTCCCACATAACCACTGTTCAAATACTACAAAAGTCTGAGATAAACAACCAAATCATTTAACCGACAAAATTGTTCGCAATTTATTATACTAAGGAACTGTTCCGTCCCGACCCACAGTTTCCACTGCTCTTACCCTTCTGTCAAGATCTAGGTGAAACTGTTCACTCCTCTCTTTCAGTACAATCATCTCTTCGTCCATTATCCTTTCATACACTTGTTTGGAGCTTTTGTAAATCATTTCCATTCGTCGAGTATAATCTAAATCGCTTTCTCCCTCTTTTCTGTCCCAAATTCCCAGAGCCTCTATTTCTGCCTAGGCTGGGGCATTAACTATAGCTCTCCAGGGTTCCTCTCGGGTACTAATTCCTTCCTCGGCCGGTCTTTTTCCTTTATCCATGAAAGAAAGGTAATAATCGAACTTCCTGACTCACAAAGAAAGAAAACAAGACAATTAATTTCTGAGATAAGACAAGGATAGATAATTCAGAGCATCAGAGATATAAACACAGAAATTCTATCATACACACATCAAAGTCATCCATGACATCATGCTTAAAGACACCAAGCACAACACATTATATCCCCTTAATGTCTACCCGTTTTTCTCTCGTCAATTTTTTTTTCTTCTACGTTAGTCTATCGATATAGATAAATAACACTAAATAAAACTCCCGCTCTAATACCAGTTGTAACATCTCGGAATAACTCGGGTCGTACGAAAAGAGAAGATGGCCCTTTTAAAAACGAGATAAATATTATCCGAGTCAAACCGGGATGTTAGAAGACAGTTAAAATGGATTTGAAATTAAGGAAAGCTTGCGGATCGAATTCTATTAGTGTTATTATGAACTACTAGATATAAGAAATTCTTAGCAGCGGATAAGCACGAAAAGTTAAATCTACTTATTACAACTTGAGAACGAAAATCGCCTCATAAAACCAAATGTTCTTTAAACTTAATTAGAAGTTCTTATCAAGACTTCTATATCCTAATGATTTATTTCTTCAAGGGTCAATCCTCACTCCCCAAACCTGCAACTTAACTTACTGCTAGTCATTGCCCAGATAGGAAACAACTTCATCGCAGGGTCGTTAAGACCAAAAGTACACGTCAGCAATCGTCGCATATCAAGTAAATAATAACACAAGAGAAAGTTTTAATTTAATAGCTATCAATTCACAGAACAGTACGCTTCGATCATGCTAATAAAGAATAATAATTTTCATGTAAAGATTAGTCAGCCATACTGTTGTACTATCCAGCCATACTGCCGGTACACTCCAATTCTCCATAAGTGAGACATTACATTAGGGGGAGCTAACCCCTAAGCAAATCTCTACCTTAGACACTCGCCTTACTTCGGTGCCTATGGTTAAGTATCCATACCCCCACGGTGGCTCATAATGCCCCCATATACCGCGAGTAATTCATTTCCACCAATTGACGTCATACTACGTCCACTTTAAGGTTAGTGAGGTCATACTACCTCTGCTTATCAAAACAATGTATCAAAATTATTTATTCGAAAGATAACATTATTCGTACTATATATCCATACTTTACTTTTGTATACCATTATTATATGATACATTGGACTAATGCGAACTTCGCTGCGTGTACATACCTTAAGCAAGATAACCAACTCACAAGCGTCTTAATCAATTCCCGGTCACGAATCGACTTCCTACAAGGTTCAATCGTATTCGGGAAATAAGCACACATACACATTTTCCTCAAATCATCCATAACACACATATACAATTACACCCATACCTAGAATACTACACACAACATGAACATCCATCACATACTATAACATGGTAAATGCACAAAACAGGACAGCCTATATAATCTTTCCAGAAACTCAACTTAAAACTGTCAAACTGAAAATCCGACTTCACCGTTGCGTCCGGAAGGCGTCAAAACCCCCGGGTACCAATTTTCATAATTTATAACATAGTATAAGTATTTTTAACTTAATTTCAAAGCCAAAAATGTTCCAAAAACACGTTTTTTTTCACCTTTTTCAAAACCTACGGGATTTTGTCATTTCATTTTTTTTTATCACAAAAATATAAATTTCAATGCTTTATTTCCTATTAAATCTAAACAACAATATTTACATAATTTTCATGATCATCTACAAAATAAATTTTAATTAATTATTTTTTTTTCCCTCAAAAATAATTCTTTTTACACAAATGTACACACACACACACATCACATATATACATGTATATTTCTCTACCAACATTATAAATTCCTCCTATTAATTAATAAAAATAAATTTCTAACACCACATACATTTTTTCTATGAGCATCCATTATATATATATATATATATATATATATATATATATATATATATATATATATATATATATATATATATATATATATATATATATATATATATATATATATATATATATATATATATATATATATATATATATATATATATATATATATATATATATATATATATATATATATACTTTTCAATCATCCATCAAACAAATCCTTCACACCCATATAAACATATCTAAAACCCTAAAACCATACATTAATTTAGATAGAAAATTACATCATACTTTCATACATGAATTTTAAATCATAAACAAATCATAAATTATAAAATAACACACATAAAAAAAATCATAGAAATTTAAATTAAAACTTAAAAAATAAAACTAGGTTAAGAATTTACCCACAATTTGCACAAGAACAAAACACCAATTGATGAACAAGATGATGATACTAGGCGTGAGTAGAAGGAGATTGAAGAAGAATATATTTTTTCCTTGAGTTTTCTAAGAGTTTTTAAAGAAGAATGCTAATGATGAGACTAAGGTAATTAGGAGATTAAGGAAATTAAGGAATTAAGGAAATTAAGGAAACAATTATGCAAGACAATAATTCTTAATCTTTCAATATTCTTCAAGAGGTTACAAATCCCCCAACTTACCCCATATGGCCGGCCAACTCTTCAAATCCCCTTTTATTATTATTATTAATTTTTTTTTTTGAAATTAAAGATAGATTAGGAAAAAGGTTTGGGCTTAAAATGGTTTTGATTGCCTTAAAAGTTGAATCTCATGATCTAACCCACTAACAAAATAAATAATAAAAAGAAAATATATTCTTCTAAAAAGAATAATAATAATAATATTACTAGTAAATTATTTAATATATCGGAAAAATATCAGGGTGTTACACAAACCAACCATCATGACAACGAGACAACTCAAGGCAAAACAAAATTGAAGCAAAAAGAAACAAGGTGAGCGGAAACTAAACACTGCAAGCTGTGTGCGTGTAAACTCTTACTTAGCCATAGGTGTGCAAGTACAATGGGCTCAGTAGAGCATAATACTGAGAAAAACAACGCTTTCCACTGACTCGAGATCACAAGGTAAGCTACAACACAGGCTATGCCACCCACTACCTAGAGAGGTCACAAGTCTTCGCTCCCTGGGTTATTTCTCAAAAGATGTGAGAAATATGCAACAATGCTCATGTGTTTGATTATGGTTTGCATTTCGCTCATAATCATCCGACTAAAGATGAGTCGAGAATCAAGCACCTAATAGGGGTAAATCATAGGGATTGTGTCATATCTAACTCCAACACAGAACAAACTAATCAGACCAAGTTGAACAGGTTAGCGAAGGGTTATAATGTTGGCTTAGGGTTAAGGTGGGATATATTTGGGAATGTGGCGCTAAGTAGAGGATAGAAAGTGACCCTAAACACAACAGCCACAAACATCACATGACAAACCAATAAACACTAAATCCAACAACTATTTTTACCCAAAAATCTCATATAAGCACAATGATCTCCATCATCAAACACCATAAAAAAATAAAATTAATTTCATCATAACATGTGTTTCCAAGCTCATCTCCCAAATGAAATAATAACCTGCTCACTCAAATGAATACATATGTGTAAGTCTCGATGAAGAACAAAGGAAGGTTTCCTCACTCATAAAACATGTATGAATAATCTCTATAATAAGCACGAGAGGATGAAGGGGGAAACAACATGAGCTGGATAAAAATGAATAGAGTCATACAAAACCAACAACCAATATCATAACCAAAAACCCATAAATCATTGTAACACACAACAACCCCACCATAACTAAGTTATCCTCTAGGTTAAAAGAGAGAACATTTGGCTCATGTAGAGGTTAAATAATGTGGCTAAAAAAGAAAAGGAAAAGGCAAAAACTTGGTTTAACCTAAAGTCAAATTACGTTAAAGGTAGGCTATTTGGTTATGTAGCTTAATTCTAGCGAACGTGTTATCATCCTTGGTCTTAGGAAAAGTCGACTATGCTAAAGAAGAACCGATACAATACTTAGATCCCCTAACTAGCACTCAATATAAATGGAACTCGCGAGGAGTCCAAAGAGGCTCAATCCTCACAGGCTAGTCGAAATGTGCCTCTAAAGGTAGTCATCCAAGCCACCAACCAAGCAAACCAAGATCCCCCAAGTTAAGTGGAAAGCAGTCAATCAACTCAATCCCAAAACAGGCACAGGGCTAGGAAAACACGAGTTTGCATATAACCGTTATAAAGCACACAACAGAAGCTTGCATGTTTATTTCAGAAGCATATATAAGAAAAAGAAAAGCAAACAAAAACAAAAATATATACACTAAAAACTAACAACTTTGGATTTTCAAGCAGGAGCAACAGGTCGTACCAAAAGGTAGGTGAAACAAGTACTCACCTCGATGATTACGCAGAAACAACAGCTGGAACTCGTCACAAGGATGAGAGTGGAAAAACCTGAAAACAACACCAAGAAGCAGAACCAACCAACAAAGCAACGCAAAACCACACAATAGCAATACCGGCAGCCATACAGGGCAAAAGACCAAAAGCCAAAACAGGCACAAGGCTAGGAAAAACATATGTCGACCCACACGCAGCCGATCAAACTCATGACTTAAAGATATCTTATAATATTTGTCATATCTGGGGTACCAAGAGGGAGTGGCCATGCTTTCGCCGACCATGTGGGAGCGGTAGACGAAGTCATACCACGGGTAACCAACCCGCTCAAAGTTTTGCTTTAAGTGATCGAGCGGGGCAGTGTGATGGGCCTGGGTAGTGAGGACTTGGTCAAAATTCGGGACTCAATGCGACTTTGGGAGGACATAATCTCAGATTCATCCTCGGAATCCTCATCATCCGGTACTGCTGAAGTAGAGGCCCGGGCCACCCGCTGGGGCGATCGCGCATAGCAAGGGTGTGAGGACGAGGAGGGGGTCTAAGAGGGGGGTCGACTGCGTACCTAGGCACATCGCATTTTATGAGGTAGGAGTCGGCAAACTGTAAGAGGGGAGGGGAATGGTTCGGTCTTTGAGATACCGCCATCGTAGAGGGTTTGTGTAGATAAAGCCAGCTATAACAATAATAATAATAATAATAATAATAATAATAATAATAATAATAATAATAATAATAATAATAATAATAATAATAATAATAATAATAATAATAATAATAATAATAATAATAATAATAGGTATAACAAGTATAAAACCCGTGAAAACCCTAAATGTTCAAGCTAGCCGTCACTCTCCTTTCTCATTCTCCTCCTTCTTCCTCTCTTCTCCCCTGCGCCTCCTTCTCCTTTCCCCAGCTAGCTGCCACCTTCTGCCTAACCACCACCAGCTGCCGTCTTCTGCGTTACCACTACCTGCACAGCCACCAACAGCAACCAGCAGCAGGGGCTGCAATTTCTTCCCCAAACAGCAGCTGCTCAGCAGCCTCCCTTCCCTCCTCCACGACAGCAACCAGCTGCACACCAGTAGCCCTCCACGAGCGCAGCGCCACCATCTTTGTGCTTCATAGCATCGCTGTAAGTCAATGGGTCACCTTCCACATTGTATAGATATGGAACACTAGAAGAAATTTTGCTTTTAGTACCTTCAACCAAATAAACTTCGAAATGCGGTCTAAAGCTTTTAGCTTTCCGTTGTCTCTTACTCCGTTTAGGAATAAGATCAACACCTTGTTGTTCATCTAGTTCTAGATTTTCATCAACATCTAGAGGTGAACCTTGTTGATTGTCATCAACATCCTTATTGGTACAAACTTGTAGATTCCTTTGTCTACTCAATGATGAAAATCTATTTTCATCAAAAATTACATCTTTAGACTTAATTATCGAATGAATCGACATGTAGTCATTTTGTTCTATAATATAGAACCTATAAGTTTTGCTATGAATAGCATAACCTATAAAAATGCATTCTATCCCTCGTTCACTGAGTTCTTTTTTTTGTTACCGGACAATCTTACAATGGCCCTACAACCCCTAACTTTAAGATAACTTAAGCTTGGTTTTCTTTTCCTTATTTGTTCTCATTGGAACCCGGTTAAGAATGTGACAGGCCGTCAACATTGCTTCACCCCAAAATCCTTCATTCAATCCAGAGTAGGATAACATGAAATTAACCATCTCTTGTAGAGTACGGTTTTTCCTTTCCGCCACACCATTTGATTGTAGTTCTTATCCGACGGTTGTTTTATGTATAATACCCATTGATTTAAAGTAATTTGGATCATAATATTCACCTCCTTTATCGGTTCTCAACCTTTTAAGTCTACTACCAATTTGTAATTCTACTTCATTTTTGTAAATCTTAAAATAATTAAGAGCCTCATCTTTTGTACGTAAAAGGTATAAATAACAAAACTTGGAAAAATCATCAATAAAAGTTATGACATATTTCTTATTTCCCAATGATGGTGTACTATGAAAGTCACAAAGATCACTATGTATTAATTCCAAAATTTCGGATTTCCGTTCAACACTTTTAAATGGTGCCTTGTGATCTTATTTAACATGCACGTTTTGCAATTTTTAGAAATTTTTGTGCACATAGGAATCAAATCATGTTTAGACTTGAAAGCAATTTTATCAAAATTAATATGTCCTAGTCTAACATACCACAAATAATGCAAATCAACTTTTTTCATTCATAGGTGAAGTTTCAACATCACAAATGACATCTTTATTCAAATCTAAAGACAACTTAAAAAGACTATTACAAAGATAAGCACGTCCTACAAACAAGTTATTCTTACAGATAATACACCTATCGGCTTCAAATACTAATTTGTAGCCCAATCGATTCAAGATCAGACACGAGACAAGATTTCTACTAATTTCGGGTGAATATTAAACATCCCTTAAAACCAAGAGATTCCCCAAAGTGAACAATAGCGCAACTTGTCCTTTTCCTTGGACCATGATAGGTGCGTTATTTCCCATAAAGAGATGCTCCCCATCAACTACCTTATGTAAAGTTTTGAACTATCTTGTAGAATTACATACATATCTCGAAGCCCCCGATTCGATCCACCAAGACAAAAGTATCATCCTGCATAACATTTAAGTTAGTATTCATTGAAGAAAAATTCAAAGAAGAATTTTTAATCAAAATTGCATGATTACCTTGAGTAGAAGGGTCCTTGCTTGTAGAAGCTTGACTACTACCCTTTGCCTTCTTTTGAATACAAAGCAATTTTTCTTCCGGTGTCCAGGCTTGCCACATTCCTAACATACCTTTTCACCGGCATTAGAACTAGTGGTCTTCCCTTTTAAAGATTCAGTTTTCTTTCTTTTCTCACTGGAATGGGATGATTTCCCTTCCGCAACCATGTTGATGGTACCGACATTAGGATTTTCATCCTTCCAATTCTCTTGAATCCTTATGCTAGACTCAACAACTATGTGTTGTCCAAGATCGGAGAGTGTAATATCCTCTCTTTTATGCTTTAAAGCATGTCTACTTCCCTCTAAGAAGGAGGCAACTTGTCTATAATGCTTGAAATAATAAACACCTCATCCATTCAGTTTTATGAAGTTTCATATTAGCATGCATTCTTTGTAATTCATGAAATTGATCAATAACGGGGCGATTTTCAACCATCTTATAAGAATTAAAATTACTTACAAGAAATTTCTTGGAGCTAACATCCTCCACCATGTGTTTATTCTCCAAGTTCTCCCATAATTCCTTAGCGGACTCATGGTATTGGTAGATGTCAAAGAGAAAATCTTGCATCCCCTTGAGAATATGTCCCCGACAAATAAAATCACCATTTTCCCTTTTACCTCTTTTCTGTGATTACTCAAGAGTTTCATTTTCTACCTCCTTCGATTTGGGGGTACTTATCACGTAAGCCACGTTCAAAGTAGTGAGGAGGATCATCATCTTCATTTGCCAACGTCGAAAATCGACACCAACTTATCTAACTTAGTGAAATTAGAAGTAATTTCTTTGATGCTTGCCATCCCGGAGAAGAATATCACAAAAGATTATTATAAACTAATAATGCAAAATACAAATTACAATTAGGAATTTGTATTTTTTCTTTGTTGATGGCTAAATAAAACTTACAAAATACACTAAGAATTAACTTGAAGATTATCTTTGTAACGAAAACCGTTACCCGGAAACTTGATACTTGTTGTAGGCGTGTAATCACTTTCCTTTTGTGATATTTCTCCCACAAAGGTACTTAGGTTTTGAATTGAAAATTCACAATGAGATACAAACAACACAACACACCCTTAGTACTTAGGGTATGTCACTTGACAACAAGTGTTTGATGAATTATAAGCTTTGAAAATTCTACAAAAGTTAATTACTCTTTTGAAAGAACACAAGTGAAAGAGAAAGAGAAAGAATGAGAAATCAGAAATTAGGTGTATTGAACATCCTTCTCCAAGCCCCTATTTATACTACTCCAAGTATAGCTAAGGGTTATGGCACATTCAATCACCCATTGATGACCAATATTAATGGCGTCCAATCAATACCATTAACAAGGTATTCATAAGCATTATTCCTCCCAATTACTCCTTTGTAACTCCAAAAATAATATGGAATAAGTAAAGGAATCCAATGCAATCAACTTAAAGGAAACGTAAAGACTCAATGGTCATATCAGAACAAAAAGTCGAGTCGGCTTTTGCTCTATTCCCAGGAAAGCCGACTCGGCTTTTCCTACTGACAAAATCAATTTTCCAGAACCTAAAGCCGAGTCGGCTTTAGGCCCAAATCCAAGAAAGCCGAGTCGGCTTTTCTTACTGACTCGATTTTCCAATTTTTCTTTTGTCTTATCCTTTGAACCCTTTTAGACTTTGTATTTAATATGTATTGTCCCACTACTGTTTATAGTACTTGTGATTATATACTTAGGTTTATTATACACTAAATGTTCAACATAAACAACAAATCCAAAAATTAAACTACATTCATGTTGATAGTGCTAGCCTAAGCCAAAGTAAAATTACTCACTCATGTTCATATTGAAATTGCAATTTGAACAAAATATAAAGGACATGAATTTGATAAAGCAAGCTAGAACAATCAACCAAAATCAATGAATGCAATAATAATATAGATTTAATTAAATAAAGATAAGGATTAGAAATTACTCTCTTGGATCCAATCCAAGGAAGAACAAGATAATTGTTGTTGATTCGAATTAATACCTTCCAATAGCTTCATAAATAATACATTAATGGATGAACAATTCAAATTGCAAAATGCTATAATTAGGATGGAAAATGAAATAGGAAATTGAAATTAAGATTGTAATTGAAATTGAAAGTTCTGGACTAAATTGAAGGAGAAATTACACTAAACACTTAGTTGAATTGAAATGAGAGCTAAACTATGAACAATACATGAAAGTTTCTGGAAAACGAAGGATGAATTCTAAATGCCCTGGCTTGATCTTCCTCTTTTCTATTTATAGGTTTAACAAAACAAGTGGAGGTGGTAGTTTCATGATCACTCCACCACCCCTAAGTTGTAGGAGGTAGGTGCCACCCCTAATTGATAGGATAGGGTGGTTATGCAGAAGTGGCAACAACAATTGAGGAAATAAATTCAATTGGACCTCAAATAATATTTAAATATATCGCAAAAGCTGTTGGCCGCCCATCTTGCTCGACCCGAGCCAATCTGCTCAACCTGGACGAGCCACCATCAGGTGCAACATCAGAAGCTTCAAAAATTGGACCGAATGTAGAAAGCAGCTCCGCTCGATTCGAGCTATCTCGCTTATCTTGGTCGAACGGATGCCATATTCTTTTGGAATTCTACTGCTAGTTTACCAAAGTTGGAAATAAAGTTGCACACTACTGGACCCGGGCCATATAGCTCGACATGGTCGAGTAGGGTTGGCAATGGGTATTGGACCCGACCCGGATCCGTGGATCTGTATTCGTTTTCACAGATCTAGGCCCTAAAAAATTGGACCCGCTAGATCCGGGTCAGATTCGGAACCGTTAAAATTTTATGGATCCGGATTCGGATATCAGAAAAATGCCCGAATCCGGACCCGTAGATCTGAAGGACCCGTTTTTAATTATATATATATTAAATATACTTATTGGGTTGCAACCTTATTTGGGCTATTTGAAAAACCCAATAATTTTATAAATCTACTCTCCCAGTCTCCCTTATATTCTGTATGACAAATGACAATCCCTTACTCCCTTGACCCTTTTAGAAGATACCCAATTTCAAACGTACACAAACCTAATCTCCAACTCCAAGCGTCAGACCTCAAAAACGTACACAAACCCTTTTCATTTATGTTAAGTTTAGTAGTAATTTTTGATTTATTTTGATTGATTTATGCTTTTATTTTTTTTTTTATCAAATTAAATCCAAAAAAAAAAAAAGCAAAAAATAAGTCAAACCCGTTTTGGACCCGAATCTGATATTGGATCCACAGTATCCACGGATCCGGATATGGGTATTGCAAAACTAGACCCGCGGATCTGGGTCTGGGTCTGGATCTGGGTCTTGCTCTTGAAAACGGATCTGGATTCAGGTCCACCTGGACCCGGTCTAGATCCGACCCGTTGCCATTCCTATGGTCGAGCAACCTTCAGAAGAGTATTGCTCAACTTCTGATATCAAGTGCAGGTATAGGGTTGCTCGAGCTACCTTGGCTCGAGCCAGTTTGGTAAATTGGCTTAGAATGACCTACTTTGGCTTTTTTTTTGACTTGTTTTCTTGACTTGGCTCATCGAGGCCTTGCTCCCTTGAGCCTTCGGAGTTGGGTGAGCAGCGTATGTGTCAAAAGTACTTGATTTTTGCTCAGTTTGATGAGTTTTACCTGGAATGCAACAAAACAACAAAACATCAAACTAAGCGTAAAATCCTAAATAAAAACAAGCATAGTTGTATCAAATCCCAACATAATCGAACCAAACAATGGGGATAAATATATGAAAAAAATGCAGCGAACAGGGTTTTGTTTTGTTAGTTGGAAATCAAAGAAACAATCAACAGTCTCAAAATCTTCATTGGAAGTAGAATATAGAGCTCTTGCTGCCGCTTCATCTGAAGTCACATGGGTTGTGCAATTGTAAGAGGAGCTTGGTCTGTCTAAATTGAAACCAGCCACCCTCAATTGCGATAATCAATCGACTCTACACATTGCGCAAAATTTGATCTTTCATGAGCGTACCAAACACATCGAGATTGATTGTTATTTCACTCGCGATAAAGTCATGGAAAGTTTAATTCAGTTGGCATATCTCCCTACGACATCACCATTGGCTGACATATTCTCAAAGATTCTACCTTCCTATCGATTTAATGAATTGCTCTCTAAACTTGGTTCTTGTCATACCTCAGCCCCAAGTTTAAGGGGATGAAAGAAGAGACACGAAGAATCTACAAAAACATCTGCTCTAAGTGAAGAGTGAGCTTTTGCAAATTAGTAGATAACACACTCAAGTGTACAATTTTGTTAGACTCTAATTGGTTGCTTTATTTCACACATTGTAACGACTAATAGTTTAGTAAAGTTTTATTACATTTATTCTGTCTTTTTTATGCATTCTTGTATATTATGATTTATCAATGTAATGCAAAAAAAATAATAATCGTGATTTGAAATACATACTTAAAAAATTATGCTACCCCACTTCTAAAATGATAGGTCTGCCCCTGACAAAGATAATTAACCTAATTCATTTTCAATAATGAATTACAACTGTTGAATTTTGACTGTCATAATGCTTATCAGATGAAATCAAATGTAAGTGATAATTATAAAGGTTTTACAGTATGCATATGATGGATCCCATCTGCTATGGTTTAGTTGATGGGTTTGATGATTGCTTACTGATAATTAGGGGAAATGTGAATAGTGTTGCACTTTTAGCTACATTTTATAGTTAAAGGATGATACTTGGGCCAAGAACAGTTGTTATTAACTTGATCTTTGGGTTGTTTGGTTTGATGTGTGGATGGTGTTTATTGGTTTATTGCTGGATTTAGATTATCAAAACATTGACATGAAATTACTATTAAATTACT
Source organism: Amaranthus tricolor (assembly GCF_026212465.1). Classification (NCBI taxonomy): domain Eukaryota; kingdom Viridiplantae; phylum Streptophyta; class Magnoliopsida; order Caryophyllales; family Amaranthaceae; genus Amaranthus; species Amaranthus tricolor. The sequence continues at coordinate 17,425,461 of NC_080047.1, forward strand.
CTGCTTGTACATGTTATTTTTGAGAAATTTAAAATTTAAGCTCGGTTTTTAAATAAACTATTTTTTTAATTTTTTTATTGGTGCTACTCGTGATTTCTATCATAAATTCGTCACTTCATGCAGAAATATTAAAATCGAACAATGCAAAAAATTTTAAAAGTACTTTATAATCCCTCTGTACTGCTGGAATAGCTCATTTGCTAATTTTATCGAGTGATTTGCCTACTTAGGGTTGAAAAATAAAAAAAATTTCAACTTTGGTGCTTCCTAAACCTTAATTCCCAAAATAGTGTTCATATAGTTAAATAGTTTTATTAAACTATATTTTTTTGGTTTGGTAATTCCAAACCTGCAAGAGGATAATGTTGTTTTGTCAAGGAAATATATGTGTTAAACAAATTCAAAAAAAGTCCTATAAGTCTTAGAGAAAGAGCCGATTGTCCAAAAAAAATACTTCTACATACAACCAAAAATCACAATCAAGTTCAAAAGTCAAAATCAATAAAGATGTTTGTCGAAACTACTATCCTTTGTTTGTAAATTGGTTGAGACTGCCATAGAACTTGTGTGACTTTACCATGACTAAAGCCAAAAAGACCCCTCAAACCAAGCAAAAACCCACATTTACTATTACCAAATCCAACATACATCCTCTAAAAAAAAATATAACAGTTTAACAAATATGTAATGTTCAAGACTATCTTTAAATGAAGATAGCATTATACTTGTGATCTTTTGTTAAAACAAAAACGCAAACTTTGATAAAAAAAAAAAAGAAAAAAAAAGACGTATCAATTTGATGTGAATAATAAGCTTTGATAAATTGCAGTAGCAATTTTGATGTGAATGCTACCATATTCTTCATTTACTGCCAATCACAATAAGCTGTGAGTGCATTAAGAATGGATAATAAAGTGTAGTCTGTTTATTGACAATTGATGAATTGCTTAACAAAGTCAATTGATAAATTGACTAACAAAGTAATCATCAACATAGCATAGTAATATTCTTATTGATAGATAGATTAACAAATTAAACATCAACATAGCATATTTTAATATTCTTATTGAAATAGCATAGTAACATCAACTGTTCACTGTAGAGCCGATTCATAGATTTGTAATTATACAAGCCACTCAATAACATTCTTATTCATAGAGATCCAAAATATAAGACAATAAATATTAGATAAATAACAACATAATTACAATTTATTAAGTTAATTGTTAGGATAGGAATAACCAAACAAAATATTTTAGCTTAGTAAAACTTCTTACCTAAAAAAAACACAATTTTGGGAATTAAGTTTTAGAAAACACCAAAGTTAGAATTTTATTTTCCAACACCCCTTAGGCAAATCATTTAATTTTATCTGTCACTCTTACTTTATATATATTGATTTTATTTTCGGCCAATGACCTACCACCTTTTGTCATCACTTACCCATTTATTATAGTTTGATCTATAATTCACCGCTTTCTCAACCCTCTATTTTCATCATTTCTAACATTTATTACACAAGAAGATAAAATTTAATACTTGTATGCCCGTTAAATTTCAGTTCTATCCAAATAATGCAACAAATAACTAATTAATTGAGTTTAAATGAGTGTGAAAATAAAATGTAAGTTAAAAAGGATCTTATATAACATTACATATATAATAACATACCATGATTTTCTCCATTTTTTTTTAAATCCTCCAATGATTTGCGAATCAAACTTTCTTTCTATATTAATCTGTCTGAACATTCACATTCTTTAAATATTAATCTACTTCGTTGTTAAGATTAGACAAAATTGAAGAGTTAAATTTTATCTCAATTAATAAATACACATCTTTAAGATATTGAATATATCGTAATGTTTCGTTAAATAATAATTAAAGTTGATGGAGAACAAATGGGATCATCTAAAAAAATATAATTTTGTAGATATTAAAATAATTTAGTGAAAAAATATAGAGACCACAAGTATTAAAAAATTATTAAAATATTAAAAAAATATAAAAATATTAAAATAAAGTTAGTGAAAAATATATGAAGATCATAAGCATAATTAAAATGTTAAAATGAGCACACACAAGGTTAATTATGTCCAAAAATGTAATATATGATTATTTTTGTGAACAACAAATGAAACAACATAAATGAAAACAATTTTAATGAAAAAAAAAACTATTTGAATTTTTTTGTTAATGAGTAGAACTTTTGCCTAATTCTTCATTTCCCTAGCCCTACCATGACTACAAATAATCAGATAATCTATAGCTATTGAAAATTAAATCTTGTCATGTTTAAATAGACAAGTATCACTATTTCAAATAAAATTTTTGTCTTCTCTACATTATTCTACTCTAAAAAAATTGTATAGTTGCTGGAAATTGTGGTTATAATCAAATATTTATAATATATAATTTTTTGTGAGAAATCATTTCTAATTGGACCGATCCATAAAGAAAAATAAAAAGTAATTTACTCGATAGACATTAAAAATATTATAAGTATTAAACATTTACTCGGTGGAAATTATAAATATTATAAACAACATTTAAAATATTATAAAACATTAAAGATATAAAATGTTAAGATACGCTTTATATAATATATACTATGTACCGGGAGACGGGTTGTTTTTAATATCATCGTTGAATTTTATAAAGTAAATATAAAAGGAAAAATTTTGAACTCTATTTTGGGACGAAATTCTGAAAACTTATGCGGGTAACCTTCTGCCATTAAAATCATTCTCTTTCTTTGAACAATGAATCAACTTTTCAGATCTTCCTCGATCTTTCCCACATCTGCAAAACTTCATCATAATTTATCTTTTCATTCCCTTGCATCTCTAATTTTTTCAAACCCCACCAAGAAATTCTCCCCCAATTCCTCAATCCCCTTATTAAATGATCAAATTAGACCATTTGCAACCATAAATTCATCGAAAGATGCATCTGAACCAATTGATGCAGGTTCTTCTATTCGTAAACCACTAAGTTTGTGGCCAGGGGTGTACCATTCCCCTGTAACAAATGCATTGTGGGAAGCAAGATCCCAATATTTTGAAAAGGTTAATGTTGAGATTGGAAGTGAGAGGATTTCACAAGATGGGTTGATGTCAAAAACCCCATCTCAGAGTAGAACTAGTATCGAGTATAAATTTTCATCAGATTATGTGTTGAGAGAACAGTATAGGAATCCATGGAATGAGATTAGAACCGGCAAATTAGTCGAGGATCTTGATGCTCTTGCTGGGACTATTTCTTATAAGGTAATTTTCCCCTCTTCTAATTTTGAGTTTTAAATGATTTTCTGTATTGGGTTTTAGAATGATTAGTTTTAATTTCAATGTATACATGATATATGTTCATTTCTGTTTGTTAAATTTATTTTCCTTCCAGCACTGTGCCAACTCTGGTGGTATTACAAGACCCATAATTTTGGTAACTGCTTCTGTAGATAAGATTCTTCTCAAAAAGCCAATTCTTGTTGATGTTGATTTGAGTATAAATGGTGCAGTTACATGGGTTGGGAGGTCATCTATGGAGATGCAGCTTCAAGTTTTGCAACACTCTCAAGGTATTTTGTCTGTCAAAAATTCAGTTATTTGGTGTTATGATTTTTTTCCATTAGCCACTGCCATTAAGTGCATCCATTTAGGGTGGGATTTGAGTGGATCGGATGTACGTAACCCTACCTTTATTAATGAAAAAACTAACAAAAAAAGTGGAGCATGCAGTGTTACATGATTTAGTAATATCCTGGCGAATAGCGAATTAAAATAGCGAATTCAGTTTCTGGTTGTTTTTGGCAATTTCAAGCAAATCACGAATTTAAAAAGCAATTTAGTTGGCGAATTATGTTACACTAGGAGCACGCCAAGGCAAGAATGGCTGGGTTGGATGTACACGACATAGCAAACATGTTTTTATTTACAGCAATAACATTCCATTATTCTAATGCCATTAACTGGGTCCCACCTTGGGTGGGGTTTGGGAGGGTCAGAAATGGTAAAACTAACAAAGAGGTTTGCAAATGTTATGTGTAATTTCACGTAAATAAGAAGTGTGCATGATTTCATCAGCCATTTTGAGTTTGTCCCATTAACAATGACCATAAAAGAAGGTTGATATACCATCAGAGGGTCAACTCAGATGTGATCATCGAGTACTGTCATAGATCAGTTTCATAAATAACTTCAATGTATGATTGGTTAATTCTTGATAGTAGGTTCTATTAACAATTAACTGTCCATCTGCATACTTTTATTTGTTGTGTTTAGTGAAGTATGAAGAATGTGTCTCTTGCTTTCCTACAAAAATAATTGCTTCTTTTGTAGATGCTTCTCAAAAGGCAGATCCATTAGCTCTTGTGGCAAACTTTACATTTGTTGCACGAGATGCTGAGACAGGAAAATCCGCTCCAATAAATCAAATTTCCCCAGAAACTGAACAAGAAAAATTGCTGTGGGAACAAGCTGAATCAAGGAACCAGATGCAGAAACTAAGGAGAGTGGAACAAAAAAGCAAAATTGACCACCATGATCCAAACAGGATTGATGAACTTTTGGCTGAAGGGCGAATTTTTGTTGACCTGCCAGCTTTGTCTGATAGAGACAGTATTCTTATAAGAGATACTTGCCTGCAGAGCTCCCTAATTTGTCATCCACAGCAAAGAAACATTCATGGTCGTATCTTTGGTGGGTATCTCATGCGCAAAGCATTCGAACTTGCCTTTGCAACAGCTTATACCTTTGCTGGAGCCTCCCCGCGTTTTCTGGAAGTGGATCATGTTGACTTTGTCAAACCTGTAAGTCATGGCTGACATTTTTACACCTTTTCTTTTGGTATTCAGATCTGACCAATTAGTCATTGCAGTAAAATTGTGATGTGTAACACCCATGGTCCCGAGGGTCCTTCAGACTTATCAAAGAAGAAAGAAAACAGAGGGGCTGGCGGGTTAGTTGGGTTTATTAGGAATATTTGTAATTAGTTTTCTGTTTTGAGTTTATATTTTTGTATGCTTATGTGTCATTTTATTTTTAGTTGTTGGGCTTAGGTGGCATTAGTGAATAACTATGTAAGGCTATCTTGTATGAGACTTGAGTTTTTAGCTTGGATAGAATAAAAAGTTGTGGGCAAGGAGTTTTCTCAACACTCGAAGTTGAGAGGGAGTTTGCACAACACTCGAAGCTGTGCCTCTATCATTGTGTCTTGTGATTTTTTTTTTGTACTTTCGATTCTTAGAGGCAGGGCTGTCTCAATAGGTATCAGAGCATTTCTTTCCGCCATGGCAATAGGAAATACGAATGAGCAAGAAAGGATGGAGAAGAAAGAGCAAGAATTGAAGAGGTTATCATCCGCCATTGAAGAAATAAACAAAAACCAAGACAAGACTGACCAAGTATTGGCAGCCTTGTTGGATGGGCAGGCGAAAATCCTTCAAATGGGGTCGAAAATAGAGGAAAATCAAAGGAGGCAGCCACCCATTCGAATTCCGGCTCAAGAAGAGACAAATCTTGAATGGGTTTGTCATAAGGGGAGTGACGATAGGCAAATACAAAGTGATGACAAGCGTGGAGATTGGAGTTTCCATCTTTCAATGGGCAAGATGTGGATGATTGGATCCTAAAGGCGGAAAAATATTTTTCGTATTATGAACTTAGCGAAAAACAGAAAATGGAGGTTTCGGTGGTGTGTTTGGATCAAGCCATGGATTGGGCCGAATGTATTGATCGGAAGTTGGAGTGTCAATCTTGCTTGGGGAGAAGGCAAGTGCAGCAGCGAAATTATCCCCTCACTCTCTACAGTAATCAGCCGTTGCAAACACCCAAAATCAGCCCCAATTTATTCGAAATTCCCTAAATTGGTGAAACCCTAACCCTAATTCCAAAATTAATTCTACTCTCTACCTTCCACGACAGAATCAGCCGACCCACCCTAACCTAAACCCTATGCCGCCCCTCTACAACCCGAACCCACCTGGAAACTGGCCTTTTCAGGCCAGCTCTGCCGGCAGTAACGTGGGGAAGGAGCGCCGCATGTCAGACGTTGAACACAGTGAGCGTAGGAGGAAAGGACTTTGCTTTAAATGCAATGAGAAATGGTTCGTTAATCATGTGTGCAGTCGCAAGGAGATGTCGGTGCTTATTGGAGCAGCAGAGGAGGAACCCACGGCTGAAACAAGTTTGTTTGTTGAAGAATTAGAGGAGGAGCAAGAAAAGATTGAACCGATGGGTATTTCCTTAAACTCGGTAGTCGGGATTACTAATCAAAAGACTATGAAAATGTTGGGCACGGTTAATTCAATGGAATTGATTGTCATGATTGACCCCGAGGCTACTAATAATTTTATTTCCGTTGAAGCTGTTAAAAAATTGGGCCTCAATTGTGAAGAAAGTGAAAATTTTGGGGTCATGCTCGGGAATGGTGAGGAAATATTAGGACAAGGAGTACGTAGACAAGTGGAATTACGACTTCAAGAATTAAGCATTATGCAAGATTATTTTGCTTTGGAATTGGGAAATTCTGATGTGATTCTTGGTGTTCAATGGCTCGAAACGTTGGGTTTCGTAACGACTAACTGGAAGACTCAAACAATGCAATTTGCTTGGCAAGACCGTAATGTGATTTTATTGGGTGATCCTACCCTAAAGAGGTCAAAAATATTGTTGAAGGCCATGCTCAAGGTTTTAAAGAAAGAAGGGGGAGGCATACTAGTGTAGTTGAATGGAGTTGAGGGAAGTTTAAAGAATGCGGAGCTGCCGCTAATTTGAGGGCTCTCTTGAAAGTTATGAAGATATTTTTCAACCCTTGGCACAATTACTTCCTCAAAGGGAACACGATCATTCGATTACTCTCAAAGAAGGCACAGATCCCACTAATGTTAGGCCTTACCGTTACCCACATAGTCAAAAAAATGAGATCGAAAGGTTAGTTCAAGACATGCTTAAAGCAGGTATCATACAACCTTCAATTAGTCCGTTCTCTAGTCCAGTTATCCTAGTGAAGAAGAAGGATGGTTCTTGGAGATTCTGTGTTGATTATAGAGCTTTACAACAAGGCTACCGTACCTGATAAATATCCCATTCCCATGATTGACGAGCTTCTTGATGAATTGCATGGGGCAACCGTGTTCACAAAATTGGATCTCAAGTCGGGTTATCATCAAATCCGAATGAGGACCCAAGATATGCATAAAACGGCTTTTAGAACACATGAAGGCCATTATGAATTTCTTGTCATACCTTTCGGTTTGACAAATGCTTCGTGTACTTTTCAAGCTTTGATGCCCGAGGTATTTCGTCCATATTTGAGGAAATTTGTTTTGGTTTTCTTCAATGATATACGCATTTATAGCAAGAATCTTGAGGAGCACTCGGACCATGTAGCTCAAGTTCAATGTTTTCGCAAGCATTCTTTGGTAGTTAACGGGGGCAAATGTGAATTTGGGGTTGATAAGGTAGCCTACTTGGGACATGTTATTTCGGCAGCTGGGGTTTTGGTCGGTGAGGAGAAGATATTCGTTATGCTTTCATGGCCATCTCTAAAGAATTTAAAGGAGCTACGGGGATTCCTTGGTTTGACGGGATACTACCGAAGGTTTGTTAAGGGGTATGCACAATTGACTAGAGTCCTAACCAACCAACTTCGAAAGGATTCTTTTGCTTGGAATGATGAAACTGAACGGGCTTTTCAATATTTGAAGATAATGATGACTAATGTTCCCGTGCTTGCAATGCTGAATTTTGAGATGACGTTCATGATCGAGACTGATGCTTGCCAATATGGTTTAGGGGCTGTTTCGATGCAAGAGCGACATCCCATTGCATACTATAGTAAGACCTTAGGGATCCGGGCTCAAAATAAGTCCATTTATGAAAAAGAACTTATGGAAATACTGTTTGTTGTCTTGAAATGGAAACACTACCTTTTGGGACGCCGATTCATGGTAAAAACGGATTAATATAGCTTGAAGCATTTGTTGGAACAAAGAGAGGCACATAGGGACTATCAAAATTGGTTGATGAAACTGATGGGTTTTGTTTTTTCGATCGAGTACAATCCGATATCAAATAACTTGTTGGCGGATGCTTTATCTAAGGTCACTTATGGTTATATGGAGTTGGGCACATTGTTGAGTACACATGGTATTGATTGGGACATGCTTCACGAAGAGGTTAAAAAAGATATGTCTTTGGTTCGTATTCGGGCAGCCGTCGAGAGGGGTGAGCAAGTTCCTACGGGGTTCTCCATGATGAACGATGTGTTATTTTTCAAAGGAAGATATGTCCTAGCAAAATCATTTCCTTTTATTCCAGTCTTGTTACGAGAATATCATGACTCTCCTTTAGGAGGTCACTCGGGGGAATTAAAAACTTATCTTCGAATGGCGAGAGAATGGTATTGGAAAGGGATGCGAAAGCAAATCACAAGATATGTTCGGGAATGCCAAGTTTGTCAACAAGCTAAGAGTTCAAATCAAAGTCCGACAGGTCTCCTACAAAATCTACCTATTCCTTCCCAAGTTTGGGAACATGCTTCCATGGATTTCATCGAGGTATTACCAAAATCGGACGGGGTCGATACCATATTAGTAGTGATTGACCGGTTGACTAAGTATGGTCACTTTATTGCTCTTAAGCATCCTTTTACGGCTCTCCAGGTAGCGGAAAAATTTGTGAAAGAAGTAGTACGTTTGCATGGGTTTCCTACTTCTATTGTTTCGGATCATGACAAAGTCTTTATGAATGTTTTTTGGAGGGAGGTGTTCCAGTTACAGCAGACGCAGTTGTTACGCAACACAGCTTATCATCCACAAACCGATGGGCAGTCCGAAATTGTAAACAAAATGGTGGAAACATATTTGCGTTATTTTGTGAATAGACAACCAAAACATTGGGTGCGATGGCTACATTGGACAGAGTTTTGTTATAATACTTCTCCACATCTCTCCATTAAGATGACTCCTTTTCAAGCGTTATATGTCTGAGTTCCCCCTCATGTGGTACGTGTGAGTCATCAACAAACCCCTGTGGATTCCTTGGACCAAGTATTGCAAGAGCGGGATGCGATTTTAGATGACCTCCAATTTTATGTGGCAATGGCACAACAGAGGATGAAATTTTATGCCGACATAAAGAGGCGGGAAGTTGTTTTTGAGGTAGGAGATTGTGTCTACTTGAAAATGCGTCCCTATCGTCAAAAGAGTTTGGCTAGCCGAATGAATGAAAAGCTTGGGCCTCGGTTTTATGGCCCATACAAGATTCTCCAAAGGGTGGGCAAGGTTGCATATCAATTAGAGCTCCCGAAAGATTGTTCCTTGCACCCGGTTTTCCACGTCTCCCAACTCAAACGAGCCGAGGGAGTAACACAAGCTGCAGTAGTCGGTCCTCTGTTGACAACCGATTTGGAAGAGGTGTTGCAACCCATCGACATTTTACAGATTCGTCACTTACCATCCAAGCCAAGAGAGATATTGGTCTTATGGGATGGAAGGGATGAAACAGAGGCTACATGGGAAGACACTAGCAAATTCTTTGCCACATTTCCCTTTGCTCACCTTGAGGACAAGGTGCTTAATTTGGCGGGGAGTATTGTAACACCCACGGTCCCGAGGGTCCTTAAGACTTATCAAAGAAGAAAGAAAACAGAGGGGTTGGCGGGTTAGTTGGGTTTATTAGGAATATTTGTAATTAGTTTTCTGTTTTGAGTTTATATTTTGTATGCTTATGTGTCATTTTATTTTTAGTTGTTGGGCTTAGGTGGCATTAGTGAATAACTATTTAAGGCCATCTTGTATGAGACTTGAGTTTTTAGCTTGGATAGAATTAAAAAGTTGTGGGCAAGGATTTCTCTCAACACTCAAAGTTGAGAGGGAGTTTGCACAGCACTTGAAGCTGTGCCTCAATCATTGTGTCTTGTGATTTTTTTTGTGTACTTTCGATTCTTGGAGGCAGGGCTGTCTCATGATGCTATGGAGAGATGTTCTCATCAAACATGTAGAGATGATAACAATATATTCCTTTTGTTGCCGAGTTTCTTTCGAAAAGGGTAACCTGTAGCATTGATGCTATTAACTAAAATGATATATCATGTCTGATTTGATGAAAGTTTAGGAAGGTCAACTAGTCAAGGAAGGGAAGGGGAAGGAAAGAAAGGGAGGGAATTTTTGGGAAAATGTCTCTTGTTTGTTTAGGTAGGGGAAGGAGAAGAGAATTACTCCTATCATTTTCTTTGCACCTTTGGAGAGATTTGGTTATCAACAAAACCAAGGAACTTAATCTGTTGTGTGTATGGACACTCAAAGGTAGGGTAGAGGATGATAATATTAAATTATTAGTGAAAAACAGAACCAACAAAGCGCACAGCACAAACAATGCAAGAAAGCAAGAACATAAGTACATATTGTAAGGAACTTCTAATGAAAATGACAAACCATTACGTGTGTTTGGATAACATTGTAGGAAGGAAAGGAAAAGGAGGGAAGGGAGGGAAGAGGGAGGGGAGGGAGATAATCGAGTTTTTCTTCCAAATCTTTCTAATGTTGGAAGGATTTTAGTACAAAATGTAAGGGACTTCTCTCCTTCAATTCCCTCCCGTCCATTTCCCTTCCTTCCCATTTTCGCATCCAAACAAAGTATTATGGAATTGTGAACGGACAGCATTTTTTCCCTGTAAACATTTTCATCATCATTGGCTTGTACATGCAGGTGGATGTCGGTAATTTTCTTCGTATGAAGTCCTGTGTACTGTACACTGAGCTTCAGAACCCAGCTCGTCCACTTATCAATATTGAAGTAGTTGCTCATGTTACACGTCCTGAGCTCCGAACCAGTGAGGTTAGTATTCACTCTATCTAACCCAAAACCCGTATTGGTCTTGGTGTGTATGCATATATAATCTATGCCAACATTTCAATTTTACTGTTTGAATACATTTTCCTGATTTTGAGCAGGTTTCAAATAAATTCTACTTTACGTTCACTGTCAGTCCTGAGGCTACGAAAAATGGGCTGAGAATACGAAGCGTTTTTCCTGCTACAGAGGAGGAAGCAAGGCGAGTAATTGAGCGTATGGATGCAGAAGATTCGCATGACAATTAGTGATGCTTCAAGCTACTGATTCTAACTTAAACTTGGAACTTTCTTACTGGGAGGGATGAACTTTTATTTGATTTGGAAAGTGAGTGAACATTTAAAAATTGTAACCAAGGTAAATGTTTGGCCTAACTTCTGAAAAAAAAAATCATCTTTTTTTATAAATTGTGACGAAGGTGAATTATTTTTAGGTTTTTTATTGGGGAATTTTTTTTTTGAAGCTTGGCCAAACAATTATTAACAATTGTGTTTTCATTTCAATATTTGAAAAGCTAATCAACTTATCAATAAATTGAATCTATAACATCATTTCAATGTTGAGGAATGATCCCATATAAGATGAGGTAAGAGTAGTTGTCTCTAGGCCTATGCAACAAGCCGAGGGCCCATCAAAGGGATGGATTTGACCCTTAATTGTGTGGGTTTAGGATTAGTTGGGGTTTAAACCTGTCCTCTTTATTTTTAATTAAGACGGGCTAAAAATGAGTCTTAAATATACCTTTACGGCCCGTTTGGTTAGAGGTACTAAATGGTGGTAAAGGGATTGATTTATAGTGTAAAATTTCATTAAAAGTTTCATATCATTCTCATTGTAATGAAACTTTGATCACAAAAAAGTTATTTTGTTTATAAATTTTCAATCATAATACCACCCCTTCCAATAATAGATAATGCATTGGAATGAATTTTATGAAAAAAATGAGATGATTAAAGTTGGAAAAGCATGAACATGAAGGTAACTAAGAGATTTTTCAATCAAAATTACACTAGATTTTCATTTTCATTAGTACCGTTAATTACCACCTATCAAACGGGTCGTTATTATATTCTTTAAACATGCTAAAACTGTAATGTTCAAGTGGCTACAAAGTACAAACTACAAAGCTACATTAGCTTAAGAAGCCTGTTTCTCTTGTCCTCAATGATAATGATATTGGTGCTTCAAAAGTAGTTTAAGTTTTCTTGTCTGGGATTGTATAATTAGCACTCGGCCGATAGGACAGATTCTGCTTCTTCAATGTGAGACACAGATATTGGGAGACATATTTGACTTTTATGAATATCGGACCGAGTCAAATGCCCACGATCCCTCTAAAAGCCCTTTTCGTAGAGCCTGGCCCTGCCCATTTTTAAAACACAGGAATTTATAGAAAATTTGAAATAAATGAGATTATTTATCTACTTAATTCCAAATATAAGATTCGGAAAAACTTATGTCCCAAAATAAGCTTCCGTACGTCCGAGCCTAGCCTCGGGTAAGTCGCTGTTACTAACAGCGAATAAGGGAAAATAAAATAAAAATTAAAAAGTTGAAAGTCGCTGTTACTAACAGCGACTTAAGGAGTTGAGGTCAACTCCTTAAGTCGCTGTTAGTAACAGCGACTATGAAGTTTAAAAAAAAAAAAAAAATGGTTAATTTTCCGATGAACTAACTATATAAACTTGTTATTGTTTGATTAATTTTCCGATGTGGGACTGTTTTCTGGAACACATCAAAATAAATAAAATCAAAAATTAGCTCACGAATAGAGCACTGATGTGGGACTAAGTTATTGAAGAGGAAGACATCCACCATTGAAGAAGACCACTATTTGTTCTCCCTCACGCTTAATCTACTCTCCCTTTCACTGATTAATTCCTACCAAATACCAAACTATCTGTTGCTGCCTATTAGTGAAATACCTGAATTTCATTAGTGCAGCTTGATTAGTGCAGTACGTAGCAGTATCTGTTGCTACTGTTTTTACTATGCTGCAGCTTGTAGTATATATCAGTATCTGTTCAATATTTGTTGCTACTGTTCCTACTAGTGCAGCAGCTTAGTAGCGCAATTGCTAGGATAAAAGTGATGCACATGTGCACACATCATCGTGATTATACCCAATCTATCCCGCTTATAATCAAGATCTGAGGAGGAAAGAAAAACGGCAACTTATACTCATAAATGAGTGTGGCCAAATAATTTAAGTATTATATGCAATTGCAGATGAAGAAGAGCAAGTTCTTTGGTTTTAATGGAGTAAATGGATAAATGAGAAGTTGTGTAATAAATGCCTACAACAACCGGTCAGATTTTTGCCAACAGTACCGGTTAAATGAGTTAATACATTGGATTATTCATGGTTAATTGATAATTGGGATTATTGTATGAAAATCAAACAAAGTTAAGTAAATCAAAAACTCAAACTGTTGAACTTCATCCCGGTAGTACAATTAAAAATGGAAATGAAGACTAAAGATAAGTAAATCCTTACAATTATAAACTAAATCGGGAATATTGAACACTTTAGGATTCTCTCCAAATTGCCCAAATGAACCATTCACACCCAGCAATGTCTCATTTAACGGCTGCGAGCTTGCCCCTATACCAGTATAGGTTGCAATAGATGCACCTTCCATGGAGGCGTACACTTCACCTAGATTGGGGTCATTATCATAGAAAATGGTAGGATCAGAAGGATAGCCACTTTCTGAAGCAAAAATCCCTCCATTCAAACCATGCATCAATCTCATGGAATTAGAGTTCTGAGCAAGAAGTGTGTCAGCCATCATTGATAGTCTTGTCTGATCAATGGCATAGCAGCCAGCATTCTGTTGGACTGTAAAGAGATGCACAAATACAGTTAGCATGACTACTCAGTATGGTTTGTATAACCAAATTAAGCATCAAGATTACAAATAATAATCACAACAGACAAAAGATGTAAATAACAAGTCAGTGATCACAGATCATGCAAAAGGGGAGGACAAATCTAATCATAAATCAGTGATCCTACATAATCTCCAATTCACAGAGTAATATATGATAACATCATATTTTAAATATTGAAATTCCGATCAACAATTAAAATAGAAATTGTTAGGATTTCAGAAACCATTAGAAACTATCAAAAAAAAGCAGCAGCAAGCTCATTGCTGTCCGAGGTTGCTGCATATAAAGATAGTTAATACTTAGCTGGTATATTTATAAAGAAATTTTGGGGGTAAAAATTGTTCAACATGTCAAGTATGTATTACACTATTACACTATTACGTTACCTCTGGCTCTAGCGCACATTTCTTTTTGGAATATCTCAAAGAGCCTTAACTTGGTAAGCAGCAAGCACTTGCAGTTTTGAAATCAAATATAAAATACTTCACGTGATTCCATAAAACCATGAACTTACATTGTGCCTCGCATGATTCATTAGAAAGTGGCATAGGAGTAACTCTAGTATTTTGGATCTTCTCCATATTTGCTTGCTGCTTCAACAATTCATTGAACTGCTGTATCTGCTCCTTTAATGCTAACCGAATGTGATAAACCTCAAAGAATTCCTGATTCTCTTCTTCAAGTCTCTGCCATACTACACGGCAACAAAATCATGCAAGCAAGGAGCTTCAGACAAAACAGCTGAAGTTATGCAAGCAGTAGTGATTTAATGGGTAGAAAGAAATCTATCAAATTAGTGCAAGACGCCTGGTAATTAGATATTTCATTTTTTTTAGGAAGAGTCAAAAGTGGATTAAATGGCTTCAATTCTCATCTTCTGTTACCCAAAGTGTAGATGTCTTCCTACACAAGGGGCATTTGAATTATTATCTAGATATCTTTTGGAGCGTAAAATAAGTGTTACGTTTAGCACTTTATCTTTCCAAGATAAACCCTTCCATAGCATATTAATTAAAATCTCCCAAAAGTCAAAACATTGATTATTCCAGCTCCCATCAAACTCTCCTTTTAATACTCTTTTAAGTTTTTTTGGTCACTCCATCTATTCTAAATCCATTGTATAGTTTGATAATGTAGAGCCTAACAGGAGGGCTCTTCGTGAGCTTCTCTTCACCACTCCCGGTGCTCTTCAGTACCTCAGTCCCACATCGGTACTCTATTCGTGAGCTAATTTTTGGTTTCATTTATTTTGATGTGTTCCAGAAAACAGTCCCACATGGGAAGATTAATCAAACAATAACAAGTTTATATAGTTAGTTCATCTATTATTAGATAACTGTTTGAAGGTTAAAGTGAATGGACTTTGGGCTTGCTGTTATGTGAGTCTTGGCCCAGAAAAATATCTAGAAATTTTTTTTTTTTTTTTTTTTTTAAACTTCATAGTCGCTGTTAGTAACAGCGACTTTCAACTTTTTAATTTTTATTTTATTTCCCCTTATTCGCTGTTAGTAACAGTGACTTACTCGAGGCTAGGCTTGGACGTACGGAAGCTTATTTTGGGATATAAGTTTTCCCGAACCTTATATTTGGAATTAAGTAGATAAATAATCTCATTTATTTCAAATTTTCGAAATTTATATGCAATGGTACAATCACTTATAAATGTGTCAAATAGTTTATGATATAGTTTTTTAAAATTTTTTTAATACTTTTTTTAATCAAAATTTATTAGTTGAAAGACCATATTTAAGACTTAAATGGCCAACTCTAAGGCTTAAAAAATCAATTTCAAGACTTAAGTGGATTTAGTTTTAATTCTTAAATTTGGTATATATATATATTTTTTAAAAAAAGTTCCAATTTAAAGACTAAAAAAAATCAATCTAAGGTTTAACAGACCAATTCGAACGTTATCTTAAATTTGGTCTTTTAAGTCGCAAATTTGAATTTAAAAAACTTATATAAAAAAAAGTTGTTGTATGAAATGGTCTCATTGAGAGACGCGTCTTATACGTGAGTTAAATAGTCCATCTAATACAAACCATGAGAATATGAGCACATTATATGCTCCTTATTTGATGTCGTCTCGCCGAGAGACGAAATCTCACAAGAATAGAAAAAAAATGAAATCAATTACTGATTGGGCCTTTGTTGAGGTTAATGTTTGGAATTGGCAATTTAAGTACTTATAATGGCATTTCACGTCTAGCTAATTTAAGGTTTGATTTTAGGTGATTTAAAAAAATTTATTGGGTTGGGCTGGTGGAGGTCTCATCTATACGCCGGTTGCACAAAAGAGTGACTGTTTTTAAAAATGCTCATTTACATTAAAAAAACTCTTATATGAGATTCTCTCAACATGAGACAAGTCCATATAATTAACATATTTCTCTAATTTATCACTTTAAGATTATAAGTGATCACTTTAAGATTATAAGTAATAATTCTAATAATATCAAAAGTGATCACTTAAAAAAAATATGTGATCACTTTAAAACAATAACTTTACATTAGGTCATTCAAATAGAGATTGTCTTACTATAAGATCGTTCCATTTGAAAATTTATGTACATTTAAAGCCAATCGTTGGCCAACTTTTAGAAAAGAAAGACAAAAACAAATGAATCTCGATAGTTCCTATTCCATGGATACTTTCCTTCATCTTCATCCATAGCTTTTCTCCTTCTTCTCCATTAAGCCATTTATGTCTACATTTCATCTTTTCTAATTTAATTTTTTCTATTAAAATCATTAATAAATTTTGAAATGGAAAAACTACCACTGATGTCTACCCTTAAAATCATCATGAAATTCTAAAGTAGAAAACTACCATTAAAACTATAAAAAAAATCTAAATTATTATTCAATTAAGATTAAGATTCGATTGACTATAATTAACAAAAAGTTATATTATTAACGATAATTTTTCCTTTATCTATTACAGTAGAAGTTTTTTGTTTCTTTATTTTGCAATATATATAATAAGTAGACATTTTATCTATTTATAGTAGGTGTTTTAAAATAAGAATTTTTTAAGATCCAAAAGTAGATATTTTAAGATAATAAAGTTAGAAAAACTACCATTGATATTTTATGTTTGTGTACGAGTATTATCATCAAAGATGATCACAATTGATTTAATGATATTAGGTATTAAAATACTTCTATTGTTTAGCTTCTTAGTTAGGTAAGTTGTAAAGTTCATTTTACTCGATGTTAAATGGTAGAAATCACTTACTTTAGATTTCATTGACACCCAAGTAACTACTTTAAAACACCTAGTTGTGAGTATAAGATAAAGTCGGACTTTGCATATCCTAAACGCTTAGTTTGCATAATATAAACACTTACTTTTCATGTCATAAACACCTATTTAACATAAATAAATACATACTTTGCCAAGCAGGGCCGACTCAACCACAAAAGCAGTATAAGCGATGACTCAAAATTCCGTCATATTGAGGGCCCAAAATTTTTTAATATATTCAAATTTTTTAATTTAAAACTAAAAAAATATATTTTTACCTAACAGAATAACACGTACAAATCTTCTTCATACAATCTATATCAATTTTTGTCAATAATCAATGACGATTTATTACTCCTTGATAATAAATACTTGAATTTTAATTATTGATTTTTTTAGATATTAGTTAGTGGGTATCGTTTGATAATTTTTTTTTACTTTTTAATAGATATTAATTGAATCTAGGTAACTAATTAAGTAGCTAGTGTTATTCTTAATTTATTGTTTTTTGTTTGCTAGTAGTTCATCGTTGTCGCATTAAAAAATAGACATGCACGCAGAGCCATCTTGAAAAATTTGAGGGCCCTGTGTAAAATTTTTATTTTGCGCCTTATTTATAGTAAATATATTCATTTTATTAACAAACTTAACATATTCCTTTTTTATTAACATTTTTATACACGGGAGAAAGAGGGGGCCCTGTGCGATCGATCACCTCGTACACCCTCAAAAACCCCTCTGCATCATGCATGTTTGTACTTAAAAAGCTCATATTTTAACTTTGATCATGGCCGAAAAAATTTCGGAGACATCTCTATAGCCAAGGATTAATACGATTTTGTCATTTAATAACTACCTATTTAAATAATAATAAATACCTACTTTTCATACCAAAAATACCGTTTGTTGTGTTATGCAATGTAGCCAATACTATTAGCTCGTCTTATACTACTGCTCAATTGTGGATATTGTCACCAAAGTATTGGGACAAGTTTAATTTTTCTTTCTAATTAACAAGTTGGACACTAAGATCTTTATGCTCCAAAATGAGAGAAAGTGTAAAATTGTTTGGATATTACTCCTTATGTTCACTCTTATTGTCTTATTTGATTTTTTGATACTATTTATTCATTATTTTTTATTTGTAAACATTCATTAAAAAAGCTAAGCCCAAATGTCGATTTTGAAGCTTAAAAAACTTAAAATAGGAAGAGATTATACCTTAATTTCGTGGGTTTTGAAGCAAGAACACAAACACTTAATGTAGTGGGTTCAAGAAGAACGAGAACAGCACTAAAGAATTTTTCGGTCTGAAATAAGAAAAGCATTGGGAACTTGATGAAGAAGAACGAAGAAGATGAAGGAGAAGATGAAGATGAACGAAGAACAACACTGAGAAGATGAAGAATTTGTTGGGATGAGTTATCCCTCATCGATAAATTGAAAATGGTGTGCACACTTTATAAGCTATTAGAGACCTTCTTCCCATTGCTATATGGTTTTGGGATGGTATATATCTCCTTGGCATATGAAGTGTGTGCACTTGTGTCCCCCCGTTAATATGCTGGCATTCACAATAAGTCCAGCCTAATTTAACATGGTATCAGAGCCAATGGTTCGATCAACAATTTAAAAATGGTAGGTTCGAAAAGAATGACGTTCCTACTCTAATTGATTACTTCCACATGCGAACTTGACGGGGGTTCGCATGTGAGGGGGGTGTTGGAATGAGTTATCCCACATCGATAAATTGAAAATGACGTGCACACTTTATAAGCTATTAGAGACCTTCTTCTCATTGCCATATGGTTTTGGGATGGTATATATCTCCTTGGCTTATGAAGTGTGTGCACTTGTGTTAATATGCTGGCATTCACAATAAGTCCAGCCTAATTTAACATGTTGGAAATACTTCACATGTGAGACAAGATCCCACATCGATAAAATAGTGGGTTGTTGACTTGCATATATAGTGGGTGAGCTAATCTTCCTACAACCATATGGTTTTGGGAAATAATGAACCTCACCAAGTGTATGTACAAGTCAACACTCTTGATTCGTGGATTTGTAGGCTCAAGCCCACGGGTCTCCCGTGTCCACACGAGTGGGCCACGGTGAAAATTATGTGACGAATTGTCACGGCCTAATAGAATTTTTCGTAGGTTTAATGGGGTTTCCGGAAGAAGCAGTTTTTTGAAGAATAAAACAGTATCGTATTCATGAAGACAAGCAGTAGAATTATCATTGAACAAGAAGCGCGTTTTAAAAAAAAATAAAAAATACATTATATGCGGTTCTCAAAAAACCGCAGCATATAGTGTATTTTTTATTTTTTTAAACAAAAATTATAATATATGCTGCGGTTTTCTAAGAACTGCAGCATAATGTAAGTTTTTTCCCTCATTTTTTCATGCTATTTAATGCTACGTTTACAAAAAATTGCAGCAAATATTACGCAGCAGATAAGATTTTTTCCACTAGTATCTATAAGTTAAAATATAGTTAGTGAAATCTTATTTGATACGTTTCAAGGTAATTTTTATAAAAATCAATATTTAATATTTTTAATTAAACACAATTTGAGATATTTATGATTGAATATGTAAACTGGCAAACATACAAAAATTAAATGGAACTATAATAGTGAATAAAAGAGAGTATAATATTTTATTGTTTCATATTCCTATCTCTCCAATATGTTGAATAGATACTGATCATATGGACTTTAAGTAATATCATCTCAAAGAGGTTTACCCCATTCTCTACATATACCAAAATAAGCTTGTTTCATGGAGGAAGAGAAGTCAAACTATTGAAGAAACTATAGCAGAAATACAGAAGTTGGCTAGTTGGTATACACTCCATCATGTTCAGAATTCAACCCAGCTAGACACCACCAATTTTAGCTAACCAAAACTCAAATCTCAAGGCTCCATAAGACTTTAGCACTTCCCTTTTTCACAATATACTTTGACAAGAACATTGTCTCATCTATTCACATTAACAATTAATTACTATTAGACATTAATAAATAATGAAATTCAATTTATTAATAATAAATATATTTAAAGAAAAATTTACGTAGTATTTCTGAGTTTTTGCCCTTTTCATAAATATTTTTTTAAATCCACGTGACCTTGTGCTTTCAACTTTTCCATATGATAGACAAAATGTTAAATTTGTAGTTAAATTAAGTATGTATTTCGACTGAATTTCAATTATGATGATCATGACGTTTGTTTTTTGAAAAAAAAGTGTCATTACATTGGGTAAAAATATCGTAGAATTAACAAAAAAAACTTCGTTTTTGTCTACCACATGAAAAAGTTGGAAAGTCAAGGTCACTATGTGAATTAGAAAATATATTTGTCTATCCGAAAATTCAAGATTACCATAAGAAATTTTCCTATATTAATTTGTCTATAGTTGATGAATGGTTCACTATTTTATCCACCGAGTAAAATAAGCTTTTTTTTTTATGTAACAAATTTAAGACTTTTATTAAGGGTAAATGTGTGTTGTAAGTTGCAAGCTTCAGGGTAGTTGTAGTCTTGTACAGGCTTCACCTTCATTGAAAATTTTTTTTTAGCCGATAAATTTTTTGACCGCACTCTCTTTTTATGAGTTGCTGTCTATCTTTCCTTCCAAATTCTGAACATAATTATACATTGGATATGATGATGGTCTAAAATTCAAGACCCTGTTTTGATGAAAACAACATCAAAGCTTCTTTACAAGTGCTTTGTTTATTGGTATACTGACAGTAGCTTAGTCGTACCCAATTAAGAAAAGGTTACAACTTTCCATGCACGTAAGGAAGACTATTAGACTAAACTATTTTTATTGATTCCCCCCAATTATTCTTGCTGCCTTTACGGCTTTTTCCTTCCTTCGTTACCACTTCCCATTATCATCAATTACACAAATCATTACTCTACTTTTTTTAAAAAAAATACCAATAAAACTCGAGAAAACGTAGTATATACACCCACTTATAAATCACAAAATATTATGCATTTTAATAAAAGGTTTGGATAATAATAGATATTATATTCCAAGTCATACTGCCAAATGCCGTATTTGTATTGGAAAAGATTATTGGTGTGTTCAAATAATTAATACTTTGCTGGCCATGACATTTTTGGGGCTCAAGCGAAAAATAAAATATAGGTCCTGATATAAAATACGTATTTATAATTACAATATAATAATATTATTATACACTAATAATAGTGCTTAATGTTATCCGCTTTTTGTTTGATAACCATGTATTTATAATTCAATAATTAGTAAATAAGGTAACAATCATATACCTCCATTCTTTAATGTACTTTCCGTTTGAAATATTTCACCTTAAGGAAAGAGAAATTTAATTAATATTTTTGACACATATTTAGACGATAAAATATATCCATGTGAATCTCGTTAGATACATCTTAATTTATACTTTTTATTATGTATTTTTTATAATTTTTTATTATGTGTTTTTAGAGATATTGAGATTTAAAATTTGTATTGAAAATTGTGGAAAAAGTAAATGGGAAGAACAAAAAGAAATAGATAAAGTACTATCTACTAATACAATAAAAGAATATGACACGTGTCAATGCTACAAGAGAGCTTTTCCAGCCCAAGAAAACTTTGCAAAATAAAAACTCTATCAAATGTATATTTTGTTAACTTTTTAATTGAATTTATTATTGACTTTTCTAATATGTAAAATATTGATTATATATCTACTTAGGAAAATAATAAAGACAATCAATGGGCAACAATTAGAATGTCAATAACACAATAATATTGTCAACAATAATATATTCGAAATTGAATATGGAAATTCTTAATTTTTAATCAAATTTTATTTCTGGGATAATATGAAATAATAGTAGTAAGAAAAAAGTTTAGAAATTTTGTTTTATTAATTATAGTTTTCTTTAAAGAAAAAGTAATTTTGGTAACTTTGACTTTAGCCGATTTAAATGACTAAAATATTGATTATACCTTATTTACGATAAAAAAATAGCTAGAATTAAAACTAAATATAACCTTGTATTTGGAAGCACTTAAGTAATGTATTAATTAATATTTAAAATTAACATCAAAATATTTGTGTACTTAATTATTCTGCTAACTTTACTATTTACAAAATGATATTCAAAATCTTATCTAAAATAATTTTCCAATGATAATTAGGATTAAGAACATTGTATTTGTAGCATATCATAAATATAGTGTTTGAGTATGCATGGTTATACAATATGTTTAGTAAATCTTATCTAAACAAAAAAGTTAGATATAATGTATGAATACTAATTTAGCCTTTGTTTAGTAAATCATAAATTGATATGTTTACTTAGAAAAATAAGGTTACATAGTATAGAAAAACTTTCTTTTGTAAAAATTACTTTTTATCAGTAAAAATAGATTAATTTTACTAATAATCTTTTAAGTTTGTAAAATTTTGTTATGAATATTCAAAAAAAAAAAAATTTTTATATAAATTAACAAACTAACACATCCGTGCATTGCACGAGAATATATACTAGTTATCATTAAAATAACAATTTGCCTCAGTGATTAAATGCACAATTCAACCACACAAGGTCTTAAGTGTTCGATGCAAATGAAGGCAAAATATATCTACTTTTTTTCTGGGCCTTGGGCATAGGGCCTTCTTGCCTTTGCCTAGGGCCGACCCTAAGAAAGGCATTCGTAAAAAAAAATTAATAGTCCGTCTTGTATAAGTAGGGGCGGAGCAAATAATTTAGAGGCCCTATTTATTTTTGCGATATCTTTTAAAATGGAGCCCTTTATCATATTAAAAGATAAAAAAATTTCCACTTCAAGAAAAATAATTCAAGACAAAATTTATTGCATTATTATATTACTTTGAATATAAAAAAGTTTTAAAACAAATCACTTAAAAAATTGTTGCTCAAAACAAGGCCTAAATAGCACAATTTAATATTTGAGGCCCCTTATTTTGGTAAGCCCTAGGCAATCAGCTACCCCAGATACCCCAAGAACCGCTCATGTGTATGAGATTGTCTCACGGTGAAACAACCTCAAAACAAAAGACTCATAAGCTAAAGTTTCTATTATTGAGATATTTAGCCCAAGTATAAGGCATATCTCTCAATAAGACCGTCTCATACAAGAATTTATGTAAAATTAAATACATTAAAATTTTGTCTAATACTCTATTTGTTTTCATATGTTCTTCTCATTCACTTCTTTTGACAAATCCCAATACAAATTTTAGAATCAAATAATTTTAATTATGAGTTTTTTGAAAATTCTAAAATGTTGATATTTAGAAAGTATATATTAAGACGAATCTAACAAGATCTCATATGAATATGTTTTCCTTATAGATCGTTGAGAAATCATAATCAAAATTTAACAATATAATTTGTAAATTTTATTTGAGGAAAACATATGAAAACGGAGGAAGTAATAACTTATTTAATTTATTAAGATAAGAAGTAACTTATTTCCAAAAAAAAGGTAAGAAGAAACTTATTAATTATTGTTCTAGTTGACCATAATTTATTACATCAATCTTTTTTGTTTTTATTTAAAAATAAAACTCGGTATTACATCAATTCTTCGTTAGAGTTTTTATTCATAGATGATTTTAATAAATATCAATAATATACATTAATTTTAGAAACTTTTGTGTATGAATACAATTTTTACTCTAAAATTTACATGTTTAAAAATATCCAATAATTTAGGCAAATTATATCAGTATCATATGCCCAAAATTTAATTATAATTCAGAATGAAATCTGTGATTTTAGAATTTCCAAATGTTGTACAAGATCTTTCAAAATTTGCGAAATTGTATTTTTTTTTCTCTCAAATTGTCTAGGTTAGCCTTATCATCAATTTTTTTTAAACTTGATTGAATTTTATTTGTTTTTTTAAAATTTTAAAATTTTATATTTGATAAAATTTTTTATTAAGACCGTCTCACCATAAGATGATTTAATATGGGTCGATCCAATTTTTATTTTCTAAAAATTAATGAAAAAACAGTTTCTATTTAGTTATTAGTTGTATAAGTTCAACTCAATTAATTTTATTTTAACTATAAATGATTTTAGCTGCTAGTATAAGGCCGTCTCACAGTAAAACGGTCTCATATAAGACTTGCTGTTTCTAATTTTATAGTCAATATAATTGTTATTTTATTCGATCATAAAGCCCTTATTTGTTATAAACATTTTATATCGAAGATTATATTTTATTGAATATATGGAGTTGTTTGAAAATGATAATATTTAATTGTATATTAAATTTATATTTAAAAGTAATTTTTTAATATAATACTCCCTTCAATTCACCATTAATGTCTCATTTACTTTATACACTTTATTCAATGCGCATATTTAATCCTTAATATCTCTAATTGTGCATTATTAAAATTATGGAAAGTTGATATGAATAATCCTTACATTGAGACGAATCAAACAAGATACTATATTTTAACTGATAGATTATTAATAAAATACAAATTAAGAGTAAGAGATAAATAGTATCAAAAAAGCAAATGAGACGTTAGTGATGAATTGGAGAGAGTATCACTTTTAAATTTTTTAATAAATTAATTTAACTGAGAACTACCCGAAAATTTTGTTCACGTGTTTAGTTTCACAAGTAAATTAAAAAGCAAAATATCAGTTTACAAATATTTTCCTTTAAAATTAGAAATTTATACAGAATCTCTTCCTGCGCAAAAGAGCATGAATGATTATGCATTTACTATTTAGACTTCAGTTTCATAAGATTGAAATTGTTGCCAAAACAGCTTTTTATTTGTCAACCAAATATTATTGTGAATAATTTTATTTTTTATGTTTTTCTGTAAATAATCTATACTTTTTATTATTTATGAAAAATTTGAACTTTCACCTTAGTTGCTCATAACACCCCACCCAATTGAAATTATGACCGGCTACAGCAGGTCGAAAAACCGAGTTTAATGTCTCACCAAAATAATCTTCTTTAACATTCAATTCCCATTTAAATTCATTTCACCCCCAAAATTATAAAATTCATACTAAAACTCCCAATTTGCATTTCCCCAATTCTAGGATTCATCATTTCACCCCCAAATTCAAAGAAGAAAGGTTGAATTTGATTGTTTTTGTTGTTGTCCTTATAAAAATGGTAAGCTGTCATTCTCATGGAGGTTTCGGTATTATTATTTGCGAATTTCTCGTTAAATGTGTGAATTTCTGTTTAATTTTCGAATGTAATGGCCAAATTTTTCGAAATTATGTTGTTCTTCACCATAATTAAGAAATGGTGTTGTTCTTTTAGCTTTGTGTATGCTGGTGTTCTTCATCATTATTTTCAAATTTGGGTTCATCATTTTTCGAATGAGAATTCATTTTTGAAAAAAAAAAGTAAATGATGAACTAAATTTTCTCTCTCCTAAATTTGGGTTTAACAATGAAGAAATGAAGCAACAAGGAGGAAGAAGATGACAGCAATAAGAAGGAAGAGAATAGGTTAGAAACAACTCTATCACCTGTTGTAATCGGTCACATTTTTCAAAGGGGTGCTGTGAGCAAATAATGTGAAAAGTTCGGATTCAAAAATAGAGATTATTCACAGAAAAACGTAAAAAGTTAGAATTATTCTTAACAATTTTTCCTATTTTTTATTACCTCGTTACTTTTTTTTCATAAAATCTACTCTATAGAAACAAAAAACTCTATGTTTTCTCGATTCATTAAAATCAATAATTTTTTAACGTAAATGCAACCATAACACAATCATATGACTTTTCATAAATATTATAGATACAATTTTAATTTTTTGTGAACTAATTTTCAATAAATTTAGTATAAATTTTTTTTATAAAGGGTCGAATTGCACCAAACGTGCAATTGTATCAAGATGCAATTGCACATTTTGTGCAACTTACCCTTTTTATAAAAAAATTGTATTTCTTTAATTAAAAAATTGACAAATTTTAAATAATATTAATTAAAAATTCTCTAAATTATTTTTACAATGACATTTGATTTTATTCAAAAACATAAATTGGGTACTTGAAGTTATAACCCATTTTTTAAAAATCATTATACCTCTCTGAAGACCTCTTTGAGTAACATCTCTCTGAGGACCTGATCAGGGATGGGGTTGTTGTAGGCGTTTTATCCGTGTTTTAGACTACAGATTTTCTTTCGCTAACTTATTGGTGTTTTTGTTCGCTTATCTTTATTCTATGTTTTCATTTTAAGTTTAAGGGTCACACTTGTGTTATAAAATGCAGGCTTGCAGAGTTAGCTTCAACTTCACTTAGTCATATTTGTTGTAGGATCTTCTCTTGATTTTTCTCAAGTTAAGGGACTCTTTGGCCGCGCTCTCCTTCATGGGTATTAGTTGTCTTTCTTCCCTCCCCAAACCCTACTCATAGCTTTTCTATGGGTGAGATACACCGTGTATGATGATGAATTGATGATGAAGTTATAATAATTAATAAATTTCTAAAAATATGTACTCCCTCCGTTCTCTAATGTTCTTCCCATTTGGAATATTCCATATTAAGGAAAGAGAAATTTAATTAATGTTTTTAACACATATTTAGAAGATAAAATATATCCATGTGAGATCTCGTTAAATTCGTTTTAATGTATACTTTTTTATTATGTATTTTTTATAATTTTTTATTATATGTATTTAGAGATATTAATATTTAAAATTTGTATTAAAAATTATGAAAAAGTAAATAGAAAGAAAAAAAAAGAGAGAGTATAAAATTAGTTATATTAACATTTTCAATGTTAAATGTACCTTTCATATTGGTTTGATACACCAATAATTACTTGAAATTGAGGTGCGAGAGTTAAACTCCAAAAGAGAAAAAAGTCAAAAGATATCTAATAAAAAAGGTAGGGATAAATTTTTATAATATTTCTATATTTATGTTGTTATGAAAAAATCCACCTCTATTATTCCCACTTATAAAAGTGGAGTGCCACTAGCCCACTACCCGCTTGCCCTCAACTGCTATGGGCTTATTTTACAAGAACTGTTTTTGTCATTGTTGAAGTAATAACATTAATTTCACAATTCAAGCAACCATTTTTACTTTTCTAAAATTTTCTGACTTTGCCACTATTAATTAACAACCATTAATACTATTTATCCACATTGTTATTTTTGGATCTTTAACGCTTTACTTTTAGGCTTAGAAGTTAATATATATTAAATTGGAAAATTTGTAAAAAATACTTACAATTATTATTGATTGACTTAAAATACTCTTAACGGTTATTTAACACTATATGCTGTAGTGGGATATTTGACCTTTTATACCTCTAACTATTGCTAATTGACTCAAAATACCAAAAAATAACCGGTTGAAAATAATGTGTATAATTTTTTAGGTTAAGTGTCCTAATACTTGGGGTTATATAGAGTTAAATAATAGCTCAGGGTATTTTGAAAATCAATCAGCAATAGTTCAGAGTATTTCTTTATAAATTTTCTTAAAGGAATTTTTAGTCTAACTAACCATTTTTTATTATGATAATAACGTTGGATAATTTAGAGTATAAAAAATTTAAGTATAAGTCTAAAGTATAATAATTATACTAAATAAGTTATATCTCATGAAAAGTTTTGGCAAATGCTATGAAAATAAAGGGGTCAAAATTATTATAAAATAGTAATTTTATAGTAAGGATAAAAGGGTAAATTCCTATGCCCTAAAGAAAAAGAAAGAAATAAAGAAACAAAAGAAAACAATCGGGAAAAGCCTCTCGTGGGTCGTGAGGATGTCGTGGGTCGCGATCTCACAGTACTATAAAGATTTTGCCCCTCGCGAAGTGCAACCAGAGAGTTACTGTTTTGAGGCTGCAAGAGGTCACGGCTCGCGACCTATCCCTCGACTCGCGAGCTCCTTAATCCGGTTTTCAGGTTTTATTTTC
The DNA here is from genome assembly GCF_026212465.1 of Amaranthus tricolor. NCBI lineage: Eukaryota > Viridiplantae > Streptophyta > Magnoliopsida > Caryophyllales > Amaranthaceae > Amaranthus > Amaranthus tricolor. Next base: position 17,453,405 of record NC_080047.1, read on the forward strand.
TGCGCGATTATTTGTTGAGCTTTAGTTATTAATTGGTGGTTAAGTTTTAATTAGACTTAAAATAACTTTTCTAATCCATCTTTAATTAAATGGGGGAAGTGGGATCATGAGTAATTGGAGGTTACTCCTACTCTTATATAAAGAGGTACTTAGAACATATTTCATATATTAAATTCCAGTGTCATTTTTATCATCCCCCAATCTTTATTTTCTACCAGTTTTAAGAGTGAAGCAAATTGATCATTTCTTTTCATTTTGATTTCAATTTCACTCAATATAATCTTTTATTCTTCACACAGATTAATCAATTATAATGCTTCTAATTAATTTCAAATCGTTGTATCTCAAAAATGTATTCGAAGTTCTTAAGCCAAAGCACGAAGTAGGTGGAATAATGTTTTTAGAAAAACAAGATTGTGTCTCGGTTGATATCAAGTTTCCGTAGATAGTATTGTCTTAAAATATCTTTGGCATAAGGTTATTAATTTATTCAAGTTATTTAATTCAGTTGTAATTCAAATTTTTAGATTTTATAATAGATTGCAAAGACTTGTAATCTCAGTTTGGTGTTTGTAATCTTTTCAAGTTTTATATCTATAAAACTTATAACAATCAAAAGCGTTACATTAGTTTTAACAAATAAAGGTATAAATTATTGTTTCCGGTAATGCTATTCATGGACATTGGTATTTTAGCTTGTTAATTATGTGCATTATGGTTGTTATTGATAGTTTATGATTTGAGTTGAAGATTGTATAACTATAAATTATGTGTAAAAAATGTGTTAAGATTCCAACTTGAACATATAACCCTAACTAAACTATGTTATAAACTTAACTAATCAATATTATAACTCCAACTAAACTATATCATAACTCCAACTAAACAATGTCATAATCCCCAAGTAAACAATGTTATAATCTCAATTAAGTAATGTTATAACCCCAACTAAACAATGTTATAGTCTTAATTAAGCTATGTTATGATCCCAACTAAAAAATGTTATATCCCTGACTAAATAATGTTATAATCACAACTAAATTATGTTATAACTTATAACCCCTACTAAACTATGTTATAGCCCCAATTAGACAATGTTATACTTTCAACTACATTATGTTATAACCCCAACTAAAAATGATATACCCCATACTACACAATGTTATACTTCCGACTATATTAACCTATGTCAAATATTCAAAGTTTTAATACAGATTATATTTAGTTATATCCCCAAATATATGAATTTATAACCACGATTGCTTTTATTATCTTTCTCCAAAAATTAGCCATTGTTTTTTTCTTCAACATCACCGTTTTCCACCATTGATAAAGCTTAATTTTAAAAAAAAATCAGAAGAACCATAATTGTTTTTATTACCTTTCCAATTGTGTTTAAATAAATTTGTTTATTTAAATTTGAAAAATAGACCGGTCCATATTGAGTAGTCTCCTATAGAGACGGTCTCAAGTAAGAATTAATGTTTTCATAGTATTTATAATAGGTTATTCTAAACTTGTAATCTTTATTTTTCGATGGTTGTAATCTCTTTTAAGTTTCTTAATTAAAACAAGCGTACAATTTTCACAGTAAAGTATAAAGTGGGTCCTCATATGAGTTGTTGCTGTAAGTAATGTTCTGTTGATACGTACAAATACACGGGATGTCATGTTTTGGTAGTCCCCAGTCATTCTGAATCTGTTAAGAAACTCTAGAAATTCTCATCACCATTAAATGAATTTCAGAAAATTAACTCATCTGCTTGGCCTATGCCCCATTTGGTCCGACTCTACATTCACCATTGCCAACCCAAAATGTCCCTACCCAAATACTCTAAGTATACCTACTGTTGTTGCTACTAAATACCCAGGATCAAATGCATTTGGTACAAAATATTAGCTATACCAAAACCATTTCTTACAAAATGTGCAAAGTTTTGCACAATCTAAGGTTTCAGCAACGACTTCTATACATCAAATTATATATTAATATTTATATATATAGTTATATATTTATATGATAGCATACAGATTGTGGACAATCTCATCAAGACATAGCAAAAAAGAATTACTTCTCCGAGATGCTTTCGTTGTCCGAGGAGCTATCTCCTTGTGTCCTGTAAAACTCTGGGAATGGCGGCGGCGGTGGTGGTGGATTTACCGATGTCGGAATAGGACGAGCCGAACATATAAACGTCCTCTCGGTTATTTTTGCGACTTCCTTGCATACTTGATCAAGAACACCAAGGAAATCTTTTACCACTATGAAAATTCTTAACGGACGAGCCTCTTCCTGGGCGAGATTACCATGGAAATACTCGGTCAGCTCTTTTACCCTGGAAAGAGTATTACTCTCATGAGATTGAATTTTTACGATTTCCACTTCGGCTTTCTTTAAGAAACCATTCATAGACTCCGTAAATTTCTTGCTAGTCTCGACGAGTCCAGACATTTCGTTAAGCTGCAGAACTTCACTGACTTTTATAATTCCGCGAGCTAACTTGGTAACATCCATACTAAGGGAATTGGAATCCATAGCCGCTGCCTTCTTGACATTCATCAGCTCCCCTCCTAAGCCGGTAACTACTTCTAAGCCTCTCTTTCTCAACTCGATGTCGTTGTGCAAAGATGGTTGACCGTTTGTTCTCTCGGCCGGATAATTGTTTTTGGTGGTGGATACACGAGAGCCCTCGAGTTTAATGATCTCCTGCACGACAAAGTGCAAAAGTGTGGTCTTTCCATCAGTTCCTTTAACATCGATGAGCTTTAGGAGCGTGTCGAGCTTAAAAGCCTGAGCATCACCACGATTTGTCCCTACATTCATACGGTTTCCTGTCTTTAGGACCGCTTCTAGAAGTTTCAAGAACATCCTGCTGTTTCTAAGTTCAGCACACGCTGCCTATCATTAGATAGAAGATCTAGTTAAAAAATTTCAAATGACCAAAATCAGGGATACAGAGGAAAAGTAAAAAGTTTCCGGAACATTGCACGCAACAATCTTACCTCTAAAGTTTCAAAAGACTTCCTTAGATACTCAACTTCAGACTCGAAAGTTGCGATATAAAGCATAGCATCTACTCTTTTAAACGCAAAAGGTACATGATCAAGTACTGTCTTCAAGAATTTCTCTGCCGGACCAAGCTTCAAAGGTGATTCATCACGATACTCCCTCAGTTTCCTTTCTTCCTCATTTGTAGGAGCCATCTTTAGTAAACATTCGAGAAGTTCTGTCCCAAGGGCATCTGCAGTACCTGTTTTTGAAAAATGAAACGTATAAACATTATATACATTTTGACGCAGTCCGAGCATTGTGCAAATCATTGGTCGTATCATCACGTCGCACCATTGTTTTTGAATTTACTACGATCCCAATATAGGCCATAATAACCACAACTATCCACACCAACCACAAAAAAGTAATTCCGGGAACATGACAACTACCACAACCGCATCCGAGTGGTTCATATTAATGGAAACTAGTGATTTGGGAAGCAAAAAGCGGAAAGAGTGTGATCTTAGACTCTAACACCCGAGTCAAATCTAACTTCAACCATTTTTTAGGAAAATTACCATAAATAATACAAACTTTTGCAAATTTCCTACAGTAATATCAACTTTTGATTAACCATGAATAATATCAACTTAGGAGAGTGTTTTCCTCAAATAATACCAACTTTTATTTAACCATCAATTTATCCTTCTTTTTGGTCAACTAACGTACTATAAACAAAAGTTGATATATTCTAAGCAAACACCTCCTAAGCTGGTATTATTAATGGTTAATCAAAAGTTTGTATTGTATGCAAATCAGTAAAAGTTAATATTATTCACGGTAATTTTTTTTTTTAATTTTAGGGTCTTGTTTCCTCAATCCTCTTTTGCCCCTATTTTTGAAAATAAAGTGAATCTCATACCCTTGGCAAGGATTTCTTGTTTCTTATCAAATAAACTTTCAATGATTGCTTACCATGACTTCAGAGTTTAAGAATACTATATACTCACAAATCATACTACCTTGAAAATTATTTACTTTGTTATTCAAAACCCTACCAATAGAATGGGTTACAACTTACAAAAGAAAAAGACATAATAAACCCTATACAAACACAAGTGGTCATAATAATTTAATCCTATTAGAGAGACAAAAGTTGATTTTACCTGATTGTGGGGATATATGTTTTCTTTGGCAAGTCAAAAAAGCAATGTGCATAGATTAAAGTAAGCAAACATCATATTTTAATTTGCATAAAGACAAATCAATGAACCCAATAATAATATTGTTAAGCCCAATGAGAAAAACCAAGTATTGGCATAGCTAATGTAGAAGCAAGTTACTATATACCTTCTAAAAGTGCTTCACAAACCTCTTGCTCTGTCACATTTAGAGCCTTCAACAAAATGGCTATGTTCTGAGATTTCTTCGGATCAAGTATCCGATACTCCTCATCCATTGACGGGATTATTGATCGACGAGGACCATCTTTTGAAGGGCCGTTTGCCTTAAACAATGTCTCTATCATTTCTTCGTTCAATCTACGATACACAAATTGGAGTTTCTTAGCTTTAAACTTCCAGGATAAAATCATTAACCAAAAACAACAATGTCAATGCCTTATTCCCAAAAGATTAGGGTCAGTTGCACATAAAATCATCAGGCCCAAGCCCCAATCTGGCTAGGGGCGGGTGGGGCAAAGGGCCGAGGCCTCATATTTCAAAAATTCGGTAGGTTCAAATTTAAATTTTAAAAAAATAAAAAGAATTAAGAGTGCTAGTGGGATATTATTGGCAAAGGAATTAATTGTTTGACAAGAACATTAAATTAATGAGAAAGATTTATACGCATCTTTCACAAAACAAATGGAAACTCTTCCATCTCTTACATATTTGAAATTAAAATTTTAATTTGCTTTATAATATTTGAAAGGGCAATAAGGGCTCCTATTTTAATCTCGCCCCAAGCCACCAAAAGTTCAAAAATAGGTCTGAAAATCATCAAAGAAAAAGGAATAGAAAGCTAATTTATTTTGCCAAATCTAGAGAAAATTCAACATCTTAATTTGACAACTAGTCAGACATAAGCTTTTTTAATATAACCAATTCCATAAACTGATGCAATTATACCCATTTCCAATATCTTGGAATGAAGAAAAGATTGGCAATTTACTGGTAGAAGTATCAATGATATAATACTCACTACACCAGTAATCCATCCAGTATATAGGACTATTTTACATAAAATAAAGAATATTCCTACTAATGACTGGCAGGTAGTCCAAACAACTTAGATTTTGAGGAGAATTGTTTTTCTCACACCAACTTTAAGTAATATTTAAAGGTGCTAATGGGTTAATTCAATAAAATGCCCAAACCAACAAAAAAATTGAATTTTTACTACAAGTAATGAACAGGAAAAACTTAATGGACAAGGTAAACTTTCAAAATGGCTTTAAATTGATCCTACTTTAAAAGCAACTCATAATAACTTCAACTTTAGGTGTCACGCAACTTTCCTAAAGTTAAAATCCTAAATTGTATATGATTTGTTTCATTAGTCTCCAAAAGCCCCCATTGCTATATTTGGTATCAGTGTTTTTATTTGAAAATCTAAAATTAACTTAAATTTAGTCGGATAATTTAAAAGAAAATTCAAATTTGGATTTAAGTTGAAAACAACCGTTGTCATCCTCAAATTTTTCGGTCATCATTTTCTGAATTCTACAATTTAAAATAAAATACTTATTCACAAACTTAACCTAAATATAATCTCAAATCAATAGTCGTCACAAGAATACAACACTAAAATAGAGTTAATTTTTAAAGTTGGGATAAATAGTCCTCATTATTTCATTTGTTGGTTACAATTGTTTCTTTCAGCCAAAATATATAAAAATACATTTCACAACAAATTACAAAAAGCATATATCAAAGACAAATCCAACAAAGATACCAAATGGCATATTTTTAACTTCACATTTTAACTTTTATATATACATGAAAAACATGTTTATATCTCGATATTTTCATAGGGAATAAAAGAAAAGGGAATTTAGGGTCGGACCTCACCGAATCAATTTATTAAAAAACCTAATAACATTAAACTGTCTAACAATTATAGCCGAATTAATTACAATAAGCAATTAAAGGAAGAGAGAAAAATGTAAGAAAAATGGAGTAAAAATCTTACTGAAAGGAGCCGGGTTTAAGCTGATCCCACACCATAACTCTATCAGAACTTGCTCTAACTTTATCCCAATGCAATGCCTTCAATTTTGGCTTCAAATTTTCTTCCTTTCTTTCTCCACTTTTTCTTTCTCCACTCTTTCTTCTCTCCCCCAAATTCCCACTACTCTTGAACACCACTGGACCAGAAGGCGGAACTAATGGAGGAGGTCCCACACCCGCCATAGGAGGAGGAGGTGGTGGTGGTGGATCTGGTGGACCCACTTTTCTACTCGTCGGAAAATGGTGAGTCCTAGCAGCGAGTGTCTGAATTTCAACTGAAACATCAGAATCAGACGCAGGAAAATCACTGTAACTCCTAGCAGGTGAACAGTTTAAGCCATAATTATCTTCTTCAAAGGAAACCTTCTTAGAAAAACTAGTGGGAGAGAAGAACTCATCATCATCATTCTTATTTGTATAAACATGGGTAGTTTGAACTTGTTGCTCAAAGCTAACATGGGAAGAAGAAATTTTAGGAAGGGGAGGAAGAGGGCGAAGTTCAGGAGAATCCCCACAAAGTTTAAGGTAGATTTCAGAGCTAGTAGAAGGTAATTCAATGGAAGCATCAGTGAATGGCTGAAAATCGCGGGAATTAGTAAGAGTGTTTCCGACATAAAGAAAGTCAGAGCTATTATGAGAAACATGATGGTGGGTTTTGGTTTGAACAACCTTAGGCGGAGAAAGCGGCGGAGATTGAGGTTTTAAAGAAGGATAATGAGGGAGTTGTTTGGAATGGGGACGACGACGACGGTGGAGAAGGAGAGAGAGGGAGACAATGAGAGAGATAGTGAGAAGAGAGAGAAGGATGAGAATGATGATGAGCTTGGAGGAAAGAGGGGAGTGAGTATGAGAAGAGGAAGAAGATGAAGGGAGAGCAAGGGAGGAGATGTTGGCCGGGAAAGTTGGGAGTGCGGAGGTTGACGGCGGAGAAGGCGGTGGTGGGGAGGCTGGGTAAGTTGGAAAGAAGGGATTTTCGCCGGAGAAGTCGGAGGTTGACGGCGTTGTTGGAGGGGAGGCGGGGAGAGAGTCAGAGAAAGGGTGTTTGGGAAGAGGAGGAGAAGGGGAAAGAGAAGGAGAGGGAGAAGGGGAAGTGGGGAGGAAGAAAGGGTGGTGGAGAATGCGGCGGTGATTGTTGTGGTGCGTGGCAGAGAGAGGGTGGAGGAAAAGGAGGAGGAGAAAGAGAGTGGAAAGGGTGATGGAGTGGAAAGATGTCGTCATTTTTTAGATGTTGGAACTGAGGGAGTGTGGAGTGGAGTGGAGTGGAGTGGAGTGGAGAAAATGCTGACTGAAAAATGAGAATTAAAGGAGGGAGAGGGTGAGGGAGATTAGTGATTCCTAGTAAGGGGGTCAATTGGAAAGGAAAGTGAAAAAAAAATATGTGGGAAAGGGATTGCATGATAATTGAACAATTTGAAATGTGCGTTAAAGTAGGTAATAGTGAGTCCAGTGACCATCTGTCTCGTTTGAAAAGGGTATGATTATGTTTGAAAAAAGTATGATCATATAATCCGTCATCATCTAACATTTTTCACACACTGATTATAATTATTATAAGCAAAATATATTATAGAAGTACTATACTTGGTATGATGATAATGACGACTAAAGTGGCTATTACACTCAAGCCACTTTAGTATTTTGTTAATTACTTTGATTGTTTATGTGAAGTTGCACTTGTTTTTATCTATGCGTATTTTTTGTTATTCTCTCAAGCCATTTACTCCAAATTATTGTTACTCACTTTTTCCATTTAATTTACACTCATTAATAGAGTTGCAAATATTAATTTGTAGCTATTAAATAAGACAAAAAAGTGAGTTGAAAATGTTGTAGTTTTGGGTGCATTGAATCCTCAAGACTCGAGCATGGACATGCTAGCATGTTACAGAGAAGCATTGTACATTGAGTGGATTATTGTAGTTAATGGATTAAAAAAAAGTTGGAAAAGTAGGTGGTTTTTGGACAGTAGATAAAGCCAAGAAACCTATATCTCTAGCCATTGGAAAAGTAGGGAGTTAATCGACAAGGAACTGTGATAAGCAACAAGACATTGGCATCATCAGAAAACAAATTCTAACGTTGCATCGTCGAACTGAATATTCTTGCCGTCACGATCAATCGTTAAGAACGTTTTCCCGTTTTTACCCCGTAGTCCTCACACCTCACATCCTACATTTCTAAGAAAACCTGACTAACTCAAACACCTAGGTTAATACCACAATCATATTCATTTCTGTTCCTATCTCTTATCTTAAACATCTAAATCCTCAAATTATGTTTTTTCTTACTCCCAAGATTGCATATCCGCTAGGTGAACTAACCCTAGGATTAGCCACGGTCGCAGTTTGGCTCTGATACCATCTGTAACAACCCGACTTACCGTTGACTGAGTAAACAGGGTCATCACTAGGTTCGTTTCCCAACAAACTTATATCACACTTCCAAAACTTGAGCAAAGGGGTCACCTGCTCTTTAACGTAACTAACTCAGCTAATTCTCATACCAAACATCTAACTAAAACACATGATAATCATACAAATCTCTACAAGTTTGATATAACCAACACAACCAAATCATATTTACATTTATCCAAAATCGTAATGTAAAACTACAAATTCCTACGTGCTCAGCTCAATATACATCCTTGGAACGCTATTTAACACTGCTAACCCATCGTTCCCGACCGGTTCCGATCTGTGATCAAACTAAAAGATGGAAACAACAGGGGGTCAGATTAAACTGAATGAGAAGTAACAATCCAAAACAACAAAACACATTAATTCAAATCATAGGTTTAAAAGCAACATCAGTTCCCTAGATCTATGTGGGCACAGGGAGTGTAGTTTGAGAGGTGCCCCATAGCTCTAAGGCTATGTCGCTCTCGGGTGAAGCTAGTCAATGTCTCAATGACAATTCGCTTCAAAACAGGGAGCAGTGAACAATGTTCCTCAACTCCGTCAATGACCAGCTCGCCAGCCCGATCCATTGACCATATCATAATATCAGCATAAACATTCACAACAACATTTTTCTCAACAATTTCCAATTTAAAAGAGCTTTAATAAAAAATTTATTTTCAAGAATGTAGTCTGAACAGACCCTTTAAGGGACTGCTACTACTCACCAAAAAGAATGTTTCAAGAAGCTAAGTCCGGTACTCCGCGATCACTAGAAGGCTCCTCGATAATGTCGCCTCCTGAAGCATAACAAATATAGCATCACCACAAAGCATACGATACCACAACTAGTTTCATATAGCTCATTGCATCTCATCCTAAGAATGCATCTTAGTTCCATCTTCTATTCTAATATTTCTCATTTCAGAGATTGTGCAAGTCCTAACTCCAACCCTCAATATCATCAAAATAAATAACCTTGCTTTAGTCTAGCTTATATTCTTGTAAAGATTATACGTCTCCACAATTTCCTTTATATTCCAATTCAAACACTTCCATGTTCATCTAAACTCAAAACCAAGAAACTAAACAAGATTAACAAACTATCCAGAAGAAAGATTCAGCTAGTCTATCCATTCAACTAACAATTTCTACACGAACCCTAGCTACCTTCAATAACAACCAATCAATCAACATTTAACCATTAACATAATTTGAAAAGGTTAATATTACATTCAAGAACACTGAACTAACCACAACTAAATCATTCGAATACTCGACTACTATAATCATAGCCCACACTTAAATTCTCATCATTACACAACTCACTAATAACACATTTTCCATGAATTTCCAATTTAATAACTCATGTAACTAACTCATATACATTCCAAGATTCAACAACATTTAGGGTTTAACACATAAATGAAAGATTATACAAGGGAAAGAAGTGTAATCACAATGTTATAAAACTTGCAGGAGGATTTCAAAATAACAAAAGAATAGAGATTATTACCCTACCCTAAAGGAATAGGAGCCTTTGAAAAATGGAGTGGTTTTCGGATTGATGTTTGCCCCGAAAGAAACAACTATTGAGTGTTGGTTGTATTTTGTAGAAACTGCTTGTTTCCGCACGAAAAATCAGTAATTCAATCTAATTGATGTGTCTTGAATCTTCAAGAATGAAAAAGAATTGGTTATAATGATATTGAAACACATAGAGTGAGGAAGAAGATAAATTTGTTCTATATTCGAAAAATAGACAAGGATTAAAGATGAAGGTTGTTTCCTTACCAAATTTCAGAGAATACAATGCTAGCATCGAGAAGAGGAACGCCGATTAGGATTGTAGAACCACCGTGAGAAGTGGTGTTCGTGGCTTCGGTGAGGTCTGGGTCCGCTGCCCGATTCTGCTGCACAGAGAGGAAGAAAAGGGAAAGACGATTTTGAATCGAGAGGAAGAGGATGAAGGTTTTGCTTGCGAAAATCAAGGCGAGAATTGAGAATGAATCTTGCTTGTGGCATTCAAAGTCTCAAAGGAATGAACAAAGGTGAAGGTTGGTTGGTTTCAGGGTTTAACGAAGTGAGAGAGGGAGAAAGGGTTTGGGTATTTTAATCAAAATAAAAGAAAAGGAAAAGAGGGAAGAAATTAAATTGAGAATGTTTCATGTCATGTGTATCTAAGATCATTCTCGCACTGATAATTCTCTTAAACTTACTCGTCTTAAAATATTAATTTCCCAAATGTTACAAAGTCGCTGACCAACAAATTATTGCTGAAGCAGCAGTTGTTTAACCTCCGAATGTATTGAGGTACTCCCTACGGGAACATCTGGGGAAACTTAACTCTATTTTATTGGATTTGCTTAATTTAGATGTTAAGATAGATGATGAGGATGTTGCGTTGATTTTACTTGTGTCTCTACCGTCTAGCTATGAGAATTTTGTTGAGTCTTTTGTTGTTGGTAAGAACTCATTGACCTTAAAAGAAGTGAAAGCAGCACTTCATACTAGGGAACTTCGTCAGAAAGCTATAGGTGATAACAGGGAGAGTGGCAGTAGGTTGTTTTTTTAAGTCAGAGAAGTCTAAAAAGAAGAAGGGGTTTAACAAGGGCAACAATACTGAGTCGGGTGCTGGAAACGACAATGAGGGATCTTGTAAGACTGCGAAAAAGACCTGTTATTACTACAAAGAACCAGGTCACTTTAGGGTTGACTGCCCAATGAGAAAGGGCAAGTCCCAAGCTGCTATAGTTGAGGAAAAACCAAAGGAGAACTATAAATCGGAGGAAGACTTGGCATTAGTGAGTTCTGCTAAGTTTGGGGATCTTTCTAATAATTGGGTTCTATATTCGAGGTGTTCGTTCCATATGAGGCTGCGTCGAGACTAGTTTGATACGTATGTGTCTTACAAATGGGGGTAGGATTATTGTAGGTAATAATGCACCATGTAAGATTACGGGTATTGGGTCCATGAGATTGAGGACTAGTGATGGGAGAAAGTTGAAATTAACTAGGGTGCGACATGTCCCTGCTTTGGGAAAGAAATAGATTTCATTGGGTACCTTGGATGATTTGGGGTATAATGGAGTGTTTTCGGATGAGAAGTTGTCCATTTCTGAGTTGGTACTTAAGGGTATCAAGAAGAACCCCCTCTATGTCTTTGAGGGTGTTACACTGTCTAGTTCTGCGGTTTGCGCGTGGGTGTCTCACCATGAGATTACCAATATTTGGCACATGAGGCTTGGTTATATGGGGGAGAAGGGGATGCAACTATTTTCTAAGAGGGGTCTACTATCTAGGATTAAGGTTGCCAACCTTGAATTTTGTAAGCATTGTGTGATTGGGAAGAAACACAGGTCAAAGTTCAGCAAGGGTGCTCACATTACTGATGATATGCTCAATTATATTCATTCAGATTACTGGGGTCCATCTAGGGTTGAAGGTATGGGAGGTTTCCGCTATTTTGTGTCATTTGTTGATGACAAGTCCCGATACACATGGCTTAGGTTACTTAAGTCAAAGGATGAGGCTTTCAAAGCTTTTAAGCAATAGAAAGCTTTGGTGGAGAATCAACAGGGTAGGAAAATCAAGAAGCTACGTACAAACAATAGGCTAAAGTTTTGCAAAGAGGAGTTTAATCAGTTCTGTGTAGATGAGGGTATTGGTCGGCATCATACCATCAGGATGACACCACAACAGAACGGTGTTGTAGACCGGGTTAATCAGACACTACTTGAGAGAGTTCGATGCATGCTTTCTTATGCAGGGCTTGGGAGGAGGTATTGGAGTGAAGTTGTGATGACAGCTTGTTATATCATCAATAGGGGTCCTCATTCGGGAATTGACTTCAAAATCCCGTTTGAGATCCGGAGTGGTAAGGTGTCTAGTTTCTATAATTAAAAGATCTTTGGTTGTGTTGATTATTATCATGTTAGTGAGGGTAAGCTGGATCCACGAGCCAAGATGGGGTTTTTTTTGGGTACGGTGATGGTGTGAAGGGATTAAGGATCTATTCACATTCAGAGTGTCGGGTCATTCTTAGTAGGGATGTTACTTTTGATGAAAGCACCATATATTCCAAGAAGAGCTCGGAGTCTTCTGATTCGGGGAAAGAAGGGGAGAACTTGCTACAGACGGATGGGGTGCTTGAGGTACATCAGTCATCCATTGCTGATTTACCTCGAGTGCAATTTATTGATGATGATGTTGAGGTTCCAGTGACGGGTACTCCTGAACCTGAAGTTGCTCCGTATTCTCCTAACTCTGGGGAAGAGGTAGAGCAGTCTCATCAGGGGTCATCTAGTCAATCTACACCATTCTTGAGCGACCTAAATGAGTTATCAAGAAGCCTGTTAGGTTGATTGAAGAGATGGAAGGAAGGAATTGCTTTGTTGAGAATTTGACAGGTTATGCATTGAGTGTAGCTGATGATGTAGAGTCATATGAACCTGCCATGCATAAAAAATCAATTAGTTGTAGTGAGTTGGCGCAACGGCTTGGTGCAATGGGTGAAGAGATGCAGTCTCTTTGCAAGAACAGAGTGTAGGAACTTGTGAAGGTACCGAAAGGGAGGAAGCTTGTAGGGTGCAAGTGGATTTTTAAGAAGAAAAAAGAGTCATCTGAATCTGAGAAAGTTCGTTTTAAGGCTAGGCTAGTTGCAAAGGGATTCAGTCAGGTGGAAGGGTTGATTTTGTGGAGATATTCTCACCGGTGGTTCGACATACTTCTATTCGTGTGCTATTGTGTAACACCCCGTACTTTTTACCGAGTTTTAAGTTTATCAATATAAATAAAGAAACTAAATAATAATAATAATAATAATAATTATTATTATTATTATTATTATTATTATTATTATTATTATTTTTATTATTATTACGTTACATTATTACATAGACAAGTATAAGAAATAAAGTGAGTTAAAATGTAACAAACGGTAACGTGCTTTATCGCGTACGATGTTATCACATAGTGTTTTTTTAATTTTAAAAAGATATATATAATAATAAAATAAAAAGAATAAATACATAATTAATAATAAAAATAAAAAAAAATTAATTAGAGGGAATTAGGAGGGGGTGGCCGGTTATGTGAGGGAGGCAAGGAATGTGTAACTCCTCTTATAATTGAGTATTAAGGACACAATTAAGTGGATTGAGGGAGGCAAGAAGTTTGTAACTCCTCTTATAATTGTGTATTAAGGACCCTTTTAGGCTCATAATCTCACATCTTTCAAATTCAAGTGAGTAAGAAAAAATTTTGTTGTTCCATCCAATCTTTTGATCAAAGGGGTAAGTTTAGTTGAATTGTTAATTATAGATTATATATATAAGATTTCTAAGATGAATTATATTTTATGTATGATGATATCCTATGACCTTTAGGAGGATTGAGTATTTTTTTTTTTATAATTTTCTCTAACAAAGTTTAAATTTGTTATAAGAATTAAGTTTATATTGATATTTAAATAAATTTCTTTTATGATCTACATTACTCTAACTAAATTTGAATTTGTTAGAAGAAATTTAAATGGTATGGATCAAGTAATGTAGTCATCCAAGAGTTTATAAATCCTTTAGCAAAATTTGATTTGCTTGAGAAATTGTGTTTTTTGTACCCGATGTGTTAAAAACTCATTAAACGCTTAAAATAATTAAAAAGAGCAATTAGATGTTAGAACGTATGAAATTTGGTACCCAAGGTAATTGTTGCGTTCGGATGCAGTGATGAAATCAGATTTTTCATTTGAATTTTCTAAACTGTTCGAAATGGCCATTTAAGTTTCTAGTTAAAATTTAAAGTTTGGAACTATCAGAAATTGGATGAAAACATTTAAAATTATCAAGTCTTAGTAATTTCTTAGTAGTATGGAGTGGATTAAATGTGTAAACACGTTCTAATACGTGATTGTTTTGTGTGTGTGTTATTTAGGACCTCGATTCATAAGAGGGTGAAATTTTTGTCGTGCTTGAACATCGTTTGTTTGCAGCGCTTAAAGGTACACGCTTAGACCATACTGTTTATGTGGTTGGGCAAGTTGTGTTGTTTCATTTTTAATTGAGGCATTGTAAATCACAAAAGGATTAGACATCTCAAATAATTTGAAAGAAGTTAACTTGGAAGTTGGGGATTTATGTGTTTGTTACCCAAAGGGGTTAACGTTTAGGTTTGGATTATTACATTATTGTTCCCATGGCAATTTTGGATCATTACGGTCACCATGGGGGTATGCATACTTTACCTCTGACGACCCGTACAGGACGAGCAACGTCTTAGGTCGGTGGTTACCTTGGGATTAGCTCTTGGAAGTGTATTCCTCCAAAAGGATTAAAATATTACTTGAATGAATAGAACAGGACGGGCTACTTTACGAGTTGGGATTATCTAGTATTAATGTATTAGAGCCTTTGCATGCTAGGATGAACACATTGCTTATATTCAACTTGTTTGACAATTGTATGCAGTCTCTGACGTGTATTGGAATTGTTCTTTGGGACTTGCGACTTGCTGTCATACGACGACTAGTAGGTTGATTGCAGGTGGGGACTGGAGTAAGGACTCAACCTAGGACCCGTTATCATCAAGACAACGTTTTCTTATGTAATAAATTAATGAGTAGTAGCAATGTCAATTATGTAACAAAATTTTATTTCGGTTTCGTTCTCGTTTCGTTATTTCTACTTAACTCTATTTAGAGGCCAATAGGATCTCGAGATTTAAGATAGGATTTTTCGTAGGTTTGCTACCATCGTATGTTTTATTTCTGTTTAATCATATTCCTTTATCGATGGGACGTTGTCGATCCTAGAGAAGATGTTTCTTTAGTGTCCGCTATGTGAATTGGGATCATGTTTTCATATGATTTTCCGGGTCTCTTACGCAGGGCCGTTACAATTGGTATCAGAGCCAACGTTCCCTAGGAGGTAAAGAAATATCTGACCTTAGAAAAGAGAGCTGGGAATGGTCAAATGTAATGTGAAAATTGTTGGATGTGATTTTATTGATATAGCTGGAATATGACCGTTAAAACTACATAGTGTTTTAGGTGTCCTCTGTTATCAATTTTCTTTCTTGATTTTCTTTTCGTTTATATGTATATGTTCAGGAATATGGATAAAGGAAAGGCTCATATGGACCCACACACCCCTAGTGACTCTAGGGAAATACCGATGTTTAACCCAGAGACTGTCTGGAGAGAAGTCTCTAATGATGATATTTGGAGAATAAGGGATGGTTAAAATATCCGGGTTTATAGGGAAAGGATGCTTATGGTTAAAACAAAAACAGATAGGGTATGTTATGATTTAGATTTGGACCTAAATAAGTTGCATCATTTGTCCGAATCTAGGAAAAAGGTAGAACTAACACGAGGGGAGCCTAGTGGGGTTAGACACCAAGAAGGACCCTTAGAAGGTGAGGAGTCTGATAAGGAGGAAGAAGACCCCGAAGAGGAAAAAGTTATGGAAGCGGAGGAGCCCTATGAAGAGGTGGAACCAATGGAGGATAGCGAGCTCCACATACAGGATGAGCCTGATGTAGTTATGGAGCCATTGGAGGAGGAGAACTTACTTGATCATCCATTAGCGAACACTGAGGTTCAGTTAGAGAGTGATATTGAAATGTGGGAGTGTAACACCCCGTAATTTATCGGGTTTAAAAATAAATAAAATATAATAAAATAAAGTATAACAAAATAAAATAAATAAGTAATATTAAATTATATTATTTTACATAGTTAATTATAAGAAATAAAGTAAGTTTAATTTTAACGGTAACGAGTTTTATCGCGTACGATGTTATCGCGTGACGTTTCCTTACTGTTTTAACAATAATATAATATTACTTAATTAATTAATACAAAAAAAATAATATTAAAAGGAAAATGAAGAGTGGCCGTGTGTTTTATGGCATGGGAGGAGTCTTGTAACTCCTCTCATAATTGTGTTTATGGCACAATTATAATCCTTGTTTAAATCATCTATTAATTCTTTAGTCTCCTTGAATTTCATTGCCATTTCAATTGTTTCAAGAGCTCACAAAATTCAGAAAATTTCTTCATTGCTTCCTCTTGTTTCGGCACTTCAAAAGAAAATTTTTTTTTTTCTTATTGTTCCATCCAATCTTGTGATCTAAGGGTAAGTTTAATTGAATTGTTAAATTGTAGATTTTATATACAATATATTTTATGTATGATGATATCCTATGACTTATAAGAAGATTGAATATTTTTCTTTTATATACGAAAATTTTCTCTAATAATCATTTAATAAGCTATAATTTGTTAAAAGGATTAAGAAACGGAACTTCATGATCAATATTCTTTAACAAAATTTATATTTGTTATAAGAATTAAGTATTTAAAGTTATATTGATATTTTAATAAATTTCTTATGGTCTACTTTTCTCTAACAAAATTTCAATTTGTTAGATGCAATGTAAATGGTATGGATTAAGTAATATAATCATCCAAAATTTAATAATCCTTTAGCAAAATTTGATTTGTTTGAAGGATTGTGTTACATTTATATATATGTGTCTTGATTTAAAATGGTGATTTGGTTTTGTAATTCTCTACAAAATTTGATTTGTTAAGAGAATTAAGTATTTAGTTTTGTTATCGTAATTTATGAAATTTCAAGTCTCTTGAAAGATTTTGTGAATGTGACCTTGCTAGAGTTATTTTGGTCATGAGATTTAAAAAGGGTTGATAATGTATATATATAAAATAATAATAATAATATAATATATATATGTATATATATATATATATATATATATATATATATATATATATATATATATATATATATATATATATATATATATATATGTATTCAAGCAGCAGCTGTTCTGTCTCGTTAAAGGTGCCGATCCGGAAACGTTGGTCGTGTTCCGTTGTTTTATGTACCGATGCGTTTAAAACTCGTTAAAGGTGCCGATCCGGAAACGTTGGTCGTGTTCCGTTGTTTTATGTACCGATACGTTTAAAACTCGTTAAACTCTTAAAATAATTAAAAATAGTAATTGGATGTTAGAAATTATGAAAATTGCTACCCAAGGTAATTGACGCGTTCCGAACGCAATGGCGAAGTCGGATGTAAACAATTAAAAATTATCAAGTCTTAGTGATATTTTAGAGTATGGAGTGGATTAAATGTGTAAACACTTCCTAATACGTGATCGTTTTGTGTGTGTGTTATTTAGGACCTCGATTCATAAGAGGGCGAAATTTCGGTCATGGTTGAATATTGTTGTTTGTAGCGCTTAAAGGTACACGCTTAGACCATATTGTTTAAGTGGTTGTGAAAGTAGTGTTGTTTCATTTCTAATCAAGGCTTTGTAAATCACATAAGGATTAGACACTAAAATAATTTGAAAGGAATTAATTGAACATTGACAATTTATGTGTTTGTCACCCAAAGGGGTTGACGTTTGGTTATGTTACCCAAAAGGGTTAACGTTCTGGTTTGGATTATTACAATTGTTGTTCCCATGGCAGTTTTGGATCATTACGGTCACCATGGGGGTATGCATACTTTATCCTTTGACGACCCGAACAGGACGGGCAACATCTTAGGTCGGTGGTTGCCTTGGGATTAGCTCTCCCAAGTGTATTCCTCCAAAATGATTTGGATTTATACTTGAACGACCCGAACAGGATGGGAAACGTTACAAGTTGGAATTATCTAATAATGAATGGTTTTTACTTGAACAACCCGAACAGGACGGGCAACATTACAAGTTGGGATTAATTAATAATAAATGCATTAGAGCCTATGCATGCTAGGATGAACATATTACTTTTATTTAACCTGATTGATATTTGTATGAAGTCTCTAACGTGTATTGGTTGTTTCTTTGGAACCTACTGTGTGTTGTCTTACGACGACTAGTAGGTTGATTGCAGGTGGGGTCTAGAGTGAGATCTCGACGTAGAACCCATAATAATTAAGACTATGTTATTATCTTTTGTATTAGATTATGAGTAGAAAGAAACTCTGTATTTAAGTAACAAGAGATAGTGTAGTTTTCTTTTCGCTTCCGCTATTTCGATTAGTTTGTTTAGAGGCTTTTAGGCTCTCGAGTTGTACGTTAGAGCTTCCGCTGACTTATTATCTTTCACGTTGGTACTGTTTTCTGTTTTTGTAACACCTCGGCCCCTCGGACCGCTGGTGACTATCTTGGAGACTGTAAACTAGCCCCACAAATCAACACAAGTCTTTCCAGCGCACTTTGGCCTCACTCGTGCGCACCCGGGAAAACTTCCCAGGAGGTCACCCATCCTAAGATTGCTCTCCATCAAGCACGCTTAACTGTGGAGTTCTTAGCAAATGGGCTCCCTAGAAAAGAAGATGCACCTTGTTGATATGAGTAGTCTATCAATCGTTTTTCACGCTAAATTTGGGGTATTACACTGTTTATCTATATTTCTTTATCGATTGAACGTTGACGGTCCTAGAGAAAAGCCTTCTCTGGAGTCCAAAGAGTGAACCGAAATTTGTATTTTTATATGAATTTCGGGGTCACTTAAACCGGACCATTACAGGGAGCCTAAGCGGGAACCACCTACTTATATAGAGATTTTTAGCGAAGATGAGAAAGGGAATTGGGGGTCGCATTATGATCTGTATGGCTATGGGACTGGGTTTGATAGGGGGTGGTCAAATGAGGAGTATCCCGAAGAGGAAGTGGAGGAGTTACCAACAAACCACCCTAGGGATAACGGCAGTGAATTAGAAGAAGCGTATTCAAATTCCAACTCGAATTCTAGGGAAGATGGGGATGATGAAGACTTTGATATAGCAAGTTACGATGAAATTGTTGACACTTCGGACGCTTGGCGTTAAACGTATATGCTTTGCGAGAATCAGTTATGATGTATCAAGGAATATCAATAAATATTATAGTATCTTTTATGTTCTTCTTTCAATGAAGTATGAGATGCATTATATATTTGAATCACCTATACAGTATTTTATTAAGTTATATATATATATATATATATATATATATATATATATATATATATATATATATATATATATATATATATATATATATATATATATATATATATATATATATATATATATATATATACATATATATATATATATATACATATATATATATATATATACATATATATATATATATATACATATATATATATATATATACATATATATATATATATATATACATATATATATATATATATATATATATATATATATATATATATATATATATATATACATATATATATATATACATATATATATATATATATACATATATATATATATACATATATATATATATATACATATACATATACATATATATATATATATATATATATATATATATATATATATATATATATATATATATATATATATATATACATATATATATATATATATATATATATATATATATATACATATATATATATATATATACATATATATATATATATATATATATATATATATATATATATATATATATATATATATATATATGTATATATATATGTTAAGTCAAATTTCAGCAAAACTCTGTTCTTTCTCCAAAACTTTCGAATCTTAGGACATTCTTGTGATTAGTACCTTTCTTTCGCTTGCAGAAGATGCCTCCGATTTCGAGAAAAAGACTATCTAGAAATGGTAATAACCGTACGCTAAGAAGTCTGGTGAGTGCGTTATCAAGCCTAGGCGCACCACGAGGGAGGTCCGTGTCGGAATTAGTCTCTGAAATTAGTAAAAGGATCAGTCAGAGCAAACCCTCGACCTTCCATGGTAAAGGAGAACCGTCGAAACTTGAGCTTTGGTTAAGGGAATTTGATAAAATTTTTTATGTAGTTGAGTGTCCAGAGGAACTGAAGGTCAACCAGGCTGCATTTTATTTGGTTGGTGAAGCCGAGTATTGGTGGGCAAATAGTAGATCTGGGCTATTAGAACAAGCTGAAGGAGTCTTTGATTGGGATTTGTTTAAAAGGGCTATGTGAGAAAAATTCTACCCTTTGCACGTGAGAAAAGATAAGTCAAACGAGTTTGCTCGTTTGGAAATGGGAGACATGATTGTTGATGAATATTGTCATAAATTCATGGAATATATTAAGTACTTTCCTGATGATGTTCCCACTAAGGAGAAAAAGATGCAGCGTTTTGAATTGGGTTTGTCACTTGACATTCAAAAACATATTGAGAGCGACCGCTATAACACTCTGGAACAGATGTACAAGCGTGCGTCTCAAATAGGGAATATTTTGAGGAAGGAGAAAGAAAAAGAGAAGAGTCACGTCCCTGAGAAGAGGAAAGAGGTTGCTGGCCAGACATCAGGGAATTTGTCAGGCTTTTATCAGAAGAAAGCAAGAACTTTCGGAAATTTTCAGGGAAACGGGTCCAGTACAAATTCTGGGTTTAGGGGAGACGCAAAGCCTGCTAAGCCACTACTGGACCGAGATAGCAATGAAAAGTAGTATTTCTGTAGGAGATGCAAGAGAAATCATCCGGGAAAGGATTGCGATGGGAATTTGGTTGTGTGTAATTTTTGCCACAACAGGGGCATAGGGAGTATGAATGCTACACTAAGAAAGGGAGTGGAAGTCAACAGCCGGGTGGGCAACACTGGCAGCAAAATTTAAACAACTCCGGAAGGCAAGTCAATCTGCAGTACGGAAATGGTACATGGTAATGCTGCTCAGAGGTTTCAGCAACCTATTAATGGAAGACAGAATCGGGTGGACGGAAATCGGGTCGAAGGATCAGGAATGCCAAACCGTGGGGGTATCGTTGAAGGAAGAATGGATGCACCGCTGGTTGGTGGGCGGGTATCTGCGGTCAGTGCAAGAAAGACTGACCAGGCGACGGATGTAATTACAGGTATGTTCACCATCCATTCTATAGTTGTTAATGTATTTTTTGATTCGGGAGCAACTTGTTCTTTTCTTGCAAAGAGTAAAGTAGAAGAATTGAATCTAGGGACACTTGAGGAAGTTCTTATACGGTGTTTGTTCCTTTGGGAATGTTGTACAATTGTAATAGATTGTATAAGGAAGTACCTTGAGGATAAGGAAAGTCATCTTTCCTAGCAACTTGTATGTGTTAGAAATAGAGGGTTTGAAAGTAATTTTGGGGATGGATTGGTTAGGAAAATATAAATCCACTATTGTTGTAAGGAGCAAAGAGTGTCGCTGGAAGGACCACGAGGGGAAAAGGTTAAATATAGGAAATTTCCAAAAGGACCCAAAACGAATTTAATGTCGACCCTAAAACTGCAAAGGCTTGTGAGGCAGGGACACACTCTGTACTTATGCCACATCAGCCAGGAAGGGAAGATGGAGGAAGATCCTAAGGATATCGCCGTAGTGAAGGAATTCCTGGATGTTTTTTCTGATTAGGTTCCGGGTATGCCGCCTCAACGAGAAATTAACTTTACCATAGATCTGGTGCCGGGAACGGGACCGATTTCTAAGGCCCCGTACCGTATGGCTCCGAAGGAGATAGAGGAGTTAAAGTCTCAGCTTGAGGAATTATTAAAAAACGATTATATCCGACCTAGTGTTTCACCTTGGGGCGCTCCAGTTCTACTTGTGAGGAAGAAAGATGGTAGTTTGAGGTTATGCATTGATTACAAGGAGTTAAACAAGGTAACCGTTAAGAATAAATACCCGTTAACCCGGATAGATGATTTATTTGATCAGTTGAGAGGAGCCGGGATCTTTTCAAAAATTGATTTAAGATCGGGTTATCACTAGCTGGGAATAGCTAAAGGGGAAATACATAAAACAACTTTTAGAACACGTGATGGGCATTACAAGTTCACCGTGATGCCTTTTGGGTTGACAAATGCTCCAGCTGCATTCATGTGTTTGATGAACAAGTGTTTAATGCGTACTTGGATAAGTTTGTGGTAGTCTTTATTGATGACATATTGGTCTATTCGAAGGATCGGGATGAACATGAGAAACATCTACAATTAGTCCTGCAAACCCTGCGAGAAAACAAGTTGCACGCAAAATTGTCAAAGTGTGAATTCGGGTTGGAAAAGGTATCATTTTTGGGTCATTTTTTTTAAGGATGGTATTTCGGTGGATCCGACGAAAATAGAAGCAGTTCGAAGCTGGTCGTCACCAAAGAATGTCACCGAATTACGAAGTTTCTTAGGCTTGGCTGGGTATTACCGTCGTTTTGTTAAAGATTTCTCGCGAATTGCTCGGCCTATGACTTCGTTGATGAAGAAAGAGAAGAAGTTCGAGTGGACTGACGAGTGTGAACATGCCTTCATGACTTTGAAAGAAAGGTTAACTACGGCCCCTATTCTTACTCTACCTAACGCTAAGGTTGATTATATTGTTTATAGTGACGCATCGAAGAAAGGATTGGGTTGTGTACTAATGCAGGAGCGTAAGGTGATTGCTTAGACATCACAACAACTAAAAGTACATGAAGTTAATTATCCTACCCTTGATCTAGAGTTAGCTGCTATAGTTTTTGCTTTCAAAATATGGCGGCATTACTTGTATGGCGTTAAATGTGGGATCTACACTGATCATCAAAGTCTGAAGTATCTCTATACTCAGCCCGACCTAAACATGCGAAAACGTCGGTGGTTAGAGTTGATGATAGATTATGACCTGGAGTTCATGTATCATGAGGGACGCGCGAACTTGGTAGCCGATGCGTTGAGCAGGAAGTCTAATTAGTCACTGTCTGCCTTGGACGGAGTTGAAGAGTTGCATCGGGATTTTGCTAGATAGAACTTGAAAGTGGTGCGTAAAGTTGAATTACAGGGATGTCTGAATGCTTTGGCTATTCGACCTTCGTTCTTTGAAGATATTTTGAATTCCCAGGATAAAGACCCGAAACTGTTGAAGTTAAAGGAACAGGCTCGGGAAGGAAAAGCGGAGGGATTCTTTGTTCATGAAGATGGAAGCTTGAGGTTCAATGGTCGTTGGTGTTTGCCGACGGGGGAGGAATCTTTGAAGGAAATTATCTTGGATGAAGTGCATTGTACGAAATTTTCAGTCCATCCGGGCGGTGACAAGATGTATCAAGATCTTAATTTAATGTTTTGGTGGTTTGGAATGAAGGAAGATATTGCTGAATATGTCTCGCGCTGTTTGACCTGTCAGAAGGTTAAAAGTGAGCATAAAAGACCGGGAGGTTTACTACAACCTTTGGAGATACCGGTGTGGAAGTGGGATGATATCTCTATGGATTTTTTTGTGGGTTTATCCCGAACGAAGGCAGGTAATGATGCGTTATGGTTCATAGTTGATCGTTTGACTAAATCAGCACGTTTCATTCCTATGAACTGCCGTTGGGAGATGGAACAATTGGCTCGAGCTTACATTAAGTATATTGTGCGATTTCACGGTGTGCCCCGTACTATTGTGTTCGATAGAGATACACGATATTTGTCACAATTTTGGCAGACCGTGCAACATGCAATGGGTACTACGTTGTTTTATAGTACGTCATTTCATCCATAGACGGATGGGCAGACGGAAAGAACGAATCAGATATTAGAAGATATGTTGCGCGCTATTGCCATGGAATGGCAAGGGTCGTGGGATGAACACTTGGATCTGGTCGAATTTTCTTACAACAACAGTTATTAGGAATCTATACAAATGGCTCCATTCGAGGTTTTGTATGGAATTCGTTGTCGTAGTCCGGTTTGTTGGAATGATTTCACCGAAGCAGTGACTTTGGGACCTGATTTGCTTTTCCAGATGACTGAGAAAGTGAAGTTGATAAGGGATCGTTTGAAAGCGGCACAAGATCGTCAAAAGTCTTATGCTGATTTGAAGCGACGACAAGAAGAGTTCACCGTGGGAGAACGGGTGTTACTTCGTGTATCACCCATGCGCGGAGTAGTAAGTTTTGGTTGCTTGTGGAAAGTTGAGCCCTCGATTCATAAGACTATATGAAATTTTGGAACGTGTGGGTAAAGTGGTGTATCGGTTAGCCCTTCCAAATTCTTTAGAAAAGGTACATGATGTATTTTATGTGTCTTAGTTAAAGCGGTATCATGCCGCAACCTCTCATGTCTTAGATCCTGAACCTTTAGAATTAGATACATCCTTGTCTTATTTTGAGCAACCGGTTCGAATCTTGGACACGAAGGTCCATAGTACATGACGGAAGGATATATCTATGGTAAAAGTCCTGCGATCAAATCATGAGCATGAAGCGGCTACATGGGAAACTGAAGACTCTATGCGGGAAAAGTACGCTCACCTCTTTCAGGTTAGTCGCGTTACAGGGACGTAACTTCTTGGGGGGGGGGGGGGGGGGTTGAGGGCGATAGGAAGTTCGCGCTAGTGATGATAAACCACTTTGGCTTGCAGTTTTGTCTTTTAAGTATGTGTCGTGTGGTGTGGTGTTTTATACAGGTGTGTTTTCATTCAAGTTACGAGGGCGTAACTTCTCTTAAGGGGGTATTTTGTAACACCCCGTATTTCTTTTTACCTATTTTTAAGTTTTTTTAATATAAATAAATAAACTAAAAAAAGAATATAATTATTATTATTAAGTTACATTATTTACATAGACAAGTATAAGAAATAAAGTGGGTTAAAATGTAACAAACGGTAACGTGCTTTATCGCGTACGATGTTATCACATAGTGTTTCTTTACTTTAAAAAAATATATATATAATAATAAAATAAAAAGAATAAATACATAATTAATAATAAAAATAAAAATAAAATTTAATTAGGGGGAATTAGGAGGGGGTGGCCGGTTATGTGAGGGAGGCAAGGAGTTTGTAACTCCTCTTATAATTGAGTATTAAGGACACAATTAAGTGGATTGAGGGAAGCAAGGAGTTTGTAACTCCTCTTATAATTGTGTATTAAGGACTCTTTTAGCCTCATAATCTCACATCTTTCAAATTCAAGTGAGTAAGAAAAATTTTTTTTTTCCATCCAATCTTTTGATCAAAGGGATAAGTTTAGTTGAATTGTTAATTATAGATTTTATATATAAGATTTCTCAGATGAATTATATTTTATGTATGATGATATCCTATGACCTTCAGGAGGATTGAGTATTTTTTTAATAATTTTCTCTAATAATCCTTTAATAAACTTTAATTTGTTAAAAGGATTAAGTTATGTTTCTTTTATAAAAAAAACTTTTCTTGATTTATATTTTTTAACAAAGTTTAAATTTTTTATAATAATTAAGTTTATATTGATATTTAAATAAATTTCTTTTATGATCTACATTTCTCTAACTAAATTTCAATTTGATAGAAGAAATTTAAATGGTATGGATCAAGTAATGTAGTCAACGAAGAGTTTATAAATCCTTTAGCAAAATTTGATTTGCTTAAGGGATTGTGTTTATATATATGCCTTGATTCAAAAGGGTGATTTGGTTTTATGATTCTCTACAAAATTTTAATTTGTTAAGAGAATTAAGTATTTAATTTAATTATCATAATTAATGAAATTTTATGTTTTTCTTGAAGGATCTTGTGGATGGGCATATTTTTTTAAAAAATTTGATGGCTTTTATGCTTTGATGATGGGGTTTTGTGTATTAATATGTGTGTGGAAAGATCAGGTGGTTGTGTGATAGAAAAACTTGTCTTGATTGTTTTATCTTAGTAGTTATGAATTTGGTCTTGTTAGATTTATTTTGGTCATGAGAGTTAAAGGGTTTAATAATTCGAATAATATATAAATAAAAAAATATATAATAATAATAAAATAATAGGAATTTTCGGACAGCAGCTGCTGCCTCGGTATTGGCGCCCGATGCGAAAATGTTGGGTGTGTTTCGTTGTTGAATTATGTAACCAATGTGTTAAAATATCGTTAAACGCTTAAAGTAATTAAAAATAGCAATTGGATGTTAGAACTTATGAAATTTGGTACCCAAGGTAATTGATGCATTTCGGATGCAGCGATAAAGTCGGATTTTTCATTTGAATTTTCTAAACTGTCCGAAATGGCCATTTAAGTTTCTGGTTAAAATTTAATGTTTGGAACTATCGGAAATTGGATGAAAACATTTAAAATTATCAAGTTTTAGTAATATCTTAGTAGTATGGAGTGGATTAAATGTGTAAACACGTTCTAATACGTGATCGTTTTGTGTGTGTGTTATTTAGGACCTCGATTCATAAGAGGGTGAAATTTCTGTCGTGCTTGAACATCGTTTTTTTGCAGCGCTTAAAGGTACATGCTTAGACGATACTGTTTATGTGGTTGGGCAAGTAGTGTTGTTTTATTTCTAATGGAGGCATTATAAATCACATAAGGATCGACATCTCAAATAATTTGAAAGAAGTTAACTTGAAAGTTAAGGATTTATGTGTTTGTTACCCAAAGGGGTTAACGTTTTAGTTTGGATTATTGCAATTATTGTTCCCATGGCAGTTTTGGATCATTACGGTCACCATGGGGGTATGCATACTTTACCTCTGACGACCCGCACAGGACGGGCAACGTCTTTGGTCGGTGGTTCCCTTGGGATTAGCTCTTCCAAGTGTATTCCTCCAAAAGGATTGCATTTTTACTTCAACGACCCGAACAGGACGGGCTAAGTTACGAGTTGGGATTATCTAGTATTAATGTATTAGAGCCTTTGCATGCTAGGATGAACACATTGCTTATAATCAACTCGTTTGACAATTGTATGATGTCTCTGACGTTTATTGGAATTGTTCTTTGGGACTTGCTACTTGCTATCATACGACGACTAGCAGGTTGATTGCAGGTGGGGACTAGAGTGAGGACTCAACCTAGGACCTGTTATAATCAAGACAACATTTTCTTATGTAATAAAATAATGAGTAGTAGCAATTTCAATTAACAAAATTTTAGTTCGATTTCGTTCTCGTTTCGTTATTTCTACTTAACTCTATTTAGAGGCCAATAGGCTCTCGAGATGTAAGATAGGATTTTTCGTAGGTTTGCTACCATCGTATGTTTTATTTCTATTTAATTATATTCCTTTATCGATGGGACGTTTTCGATCCTAGAGAAGATGTTTTTTTAGTGTCCACTATGTGAACCGGGATCATGTTTTCATATGATTTTCCGGGTCACTTAAGCCGGGCCTTTACATATTGTCAATTGTAGCACATTATAACCTTGAGCTGGAGCAGCTGAATGTTAAGACGACTTTCCTCTATGGTGATTTGGAGGAGCAGATTTTGATGAAGCAGCCCGAGGAATTTGACTGAAACAGTTATAAAATTGTCTTTGTTAAAAAAATACTATTTTAATAAGTAAATGAGTTTGTCATTTTAAAACAAAAATTTTAATACGAATTTTAGATATCAGTTTTATTATTTGTGAGGACAAAATAAATTATACGACGAAAAATATGGGTATATAATACACCTCATACTTGATAAATATATGTAGGAAGCCATATCACTCCTAATTTAGCCACCTAAACCTATGACTCATCTTTATTCACGACTCATCTCAAGCAAACATATCCTTAAGTGAAATATGCATAAAGTTTACAAAGTAATACTCATCTCTTTCTTCTACCATCTCAAGTTTCTGGAAAACAAAAACATAGAATCTCATCATGTTAGAAATCCCCAATAGCTAGGTTTTGAAGAAATTCAATCTACTTTTCTTGAATAATCTGATTTCTTGAGCAAGTGGAAGCTAATTGGGATTGTTTTGGAAATTAGAGAATTCTGAGATTGAAGAAATCAAGTAAAACCTCATCTCCATCCTCTTTTGGTAATAGTGAGTTCATACTCATCTTCCTCCTTTTATGTGTATGTTGATTTAAAGGTTAATAGAACCATTAATTTTGACATTTATATGTATAATTGTTAGGTTCTTCTGGTAGAAGCTCTTTTTGGTTGGATTAGTGAAGTACATCTTTGATTTTGGGTGGATTACAAAGTGTTGAGAAGAATTTGCTCAAAGGTAACCCACTAACTATTCTATTTAAGTAGTAATTGAATGTTTTAAAGTAGTTTAGTAATTGTGGATTCAATTTGGGTCTTTAATTCAAATTTAAGTATCAACTTAAATTTAAGATGAGTATATGAATTCAATTAGTAATTGGGTTGTTTTTAGTGTTGATTAGTATTGGTTGATTAGGTTATTTGGTTTTCGAGTATAAAATTTAGTATTTTGGATATTGACAGAAATTAAGCGTTCTGTTTTGGCCATTTTCGGGTCTATTGTGATTGTTTCTAGGTTCTGGTGTTTGCATAAGATTTTTAGAGCTCCAAGTCACAATCGCGTGGGCACTTGAATCGCCCCAAAATGAGTTCGTATGAGAAGTTATGTCCAAAATACTAACAGGCTGGCATGAAAATTGACAATGAGCTTTCTGTTTTGCCATTTTCGGGGCCGTTCAGATTGTTTCTGAGTTTTAGCGTCTTCATAAGAATTGTAGAGCTCCGAGTCAGAGTCGCGTAGCCACTTGTATCACCCCTAAATGAGTTTGTATGAGAGAGTTATGACCAAAATACTAACAGACTGTCATGAAAATCGATAATAACCAATTATGAGATTAATTGTTCAAATCGGGATTTCAATTGGGTATTTCTTTAATCAAGTATTTAAGAATATTTTATGTTTCTTTATTGGTTAACTATGGATAGTTTGAGTTTGTTGAGTATTATTGATAGTGATGAAAAAGAAAGCTTGGATTGTTATCTTTTGGCGTTATAAGTTGATGTACACAAGGTGTTTGTTCAAATGCATCAATGAAGTTCTTTGGTTTTTCTAATTTGATTTTTGGTGTTCGAAATTTTGGACTTTAACTTCGTTTGACTTTGATTCTAGTCCTTGATCAAATTATGTTTTGTATGCTCACAGATTTATAAATATGAGCTTTTAAATATATTGCACTATGAAAATGAGTTATGGTTATTGATTTCAAAGAAAATAAAGTGATTTATTAGTTCGTTTTATAATGAAATGCTCGACCTTGAAAAATGTCTGTTTTTGGGAATTGACAACAGATATTTATATCCGGATTATTGTCAAATTCTATAGCTTGATAATAGGTAATGGTTATTCGGATCGGTCTCGAGCCCCCGATCCCGTTTTGTTCTTACAAGAACCGTATTTTCGGTGATGACGATCACCCGTGTTCTCAGGATTTAGATCAAGCCTACTTCTTGACGGTCCATATATTCCCACGTTTTTAAGAGTTGTTATATCATTGTTTTAATATGAGATTTGAATAAATACGTTT
The DNA here is from genome assembly GCF_026212465.1 of Amaranthus tricolor. NCBI lineage: Eukaryota > Viridiplantae > Streptophyta > Magnoliopsida > Caryophyllales > Amaranthaceae > Amaranthus > Amaranthus tricolor. Next base: position 17,483,236 of record NC_080047.1, read on the forward strand.
GGTATATAAAGTTTTGTTTGTTTCGCAAATGAAATCATATGTTTCATTTGTCGTATTGTTTCGCTATTGACTTGTAAAGTAATAGCCGCATTTTGATTTTCGCTATTAACTTGTAAAGTTATAGCCGTATTTTGATTCAGTATGAACCAAAGGTTCTTAGACATATTTATGTCAATACCAAACGGTCTTTTAAAAGTGTTTAAGTTTTGGTAAATTAATCTTTTATAAAGAGTTACCTATTGAGCAAATTAAGAATTTAATTGAAGATGTCTGTTAACGACTTGTATATAAAATATAGTAGTTTGTTGGATCACTCAACAATTCAATTGTTGACAGTCTTGATGGGGCCTATCCGTTACAGGGGATAGATCCATTTTCAGGTTAGCTCTGCGGTGGAAAGGATGCCTACATGTATTATGTGTTACGGGCGAGGCGAGGACTTCTTTTGGAAATACATTTTGTAAATTAGTTATTCGTAAATTAAATTGTAATAATTTCATAATATTTTGTAAATAGTATTTACTTATTTAGGTAAAAAATTTTAAATAACTCTGATATTAGTTTGCTGTGATCATCGAATCAAAGGTCGGATTCAGTCCCGACCACTATAAGTCTTCCGCTGTGTTGTAGACAGTATTATTATACTGTTTACGTTCATTTGGGCTGTTTCAAGACGTTCTAGGGAAAGAGCATTATGCATGCAGATTGCTAAAGTCATTGTATGGACTTAAGGAATCCCCTTGCCAATGGTACAAGAGGTTTGATTCTTTTATGGTTTCATATGGATTTGATAGGAACTCTTATGATTATTGTGTGTATCATAGTAAGCTAGATGATGGTTCCATGATTTATCAATTGTTATATGTTGATGACATGGTTCTTGCCACAAAGAACAAATCTGATGTTGCTAGACTTAAAGAATTGCTTAGCTCAGAATTTGACATGAAAGATTTGGGTCCAGCTAAGAAGATTTTGGGTATGGAGATCTATAGGGATCGGGCTAGGGGTAAGCTTTTGTTAACTCAAAAAAGTTACATCGAAAAGATTTTATCTCGTTTTGGGATGAAGAAATCGAAGCCTATAAGTATACCAACATCTATGAGCTGCAAATTGTCTTTGTCTATGTCACCTCAAACTGAGGAGTTGGCATATATGTCTAGGGTCCCTTATGCCAACGTAGTTGGTTGTTTGATGTATGTTAAGGTCTGTACTAGGCCCTATATTGCGCACGCTGTTTGTGTTGTGAGTCAGTTCATGGCTCGACCAGGGAGAGAGCACTGGCAGGGGGTGAAAAGGATTTTTCGCTACTTGAGAGGGACAACTGATATTAGTCTTGTGTATGGGAATGGTAAGAAGTTTTTGGTAACTGGGTATAGTGGTTCAGATTATACAGCTGATGTGGATACCAGGAGGTCAATGACTGGTTATGTGTTTACTTTGGGTGGTTCTATGGTTAGTTGGAAGTCTACATTGCAGTCTTCGGTTACACTATCTACTGCTGAAGTTGAGTATATGGCTTTAAATTCTGCAGCTAAAGAGTCGATTTGGCTCAAAGGCCTTGGTGGTGAACTGGGTATTGCATAAGATTTCGCTACGATGTATTGTGATAGTCTAAGTGTCATTTGCTTAGCTAAAGACCAAGTGCACCATGATTGGACCAAGCACATTGATGTCAGGTATCATTTCTTGCGTACTGACAAGAGGGTAAAGGTAAAGAAAATCGGGACTGCTGACAACCCATCTGATTTCTTTACTAAGTTTGTTCCATTTAGTAAGTTTAAACATTGCTTAGAGTTACTAAATATTAATTACTATGTGATGTAGTAGGCCTTTAAGGGTGGTGTTGGGGAGCTCCTGTTGTAGGCATGATTGGTCTTAAGGTGGAGCTTAACCAGGGCTTGTGATGTAGGTGGAGCATTATGAGTTGTTATACTTGGTAACGAGTATATGATGGGTCTTGGTTGGAGACTTGTCGAAATGAGTCTTGGTTGAAGACTTATCGAGATGTATGGCTTATGCATGAGCTTTGGATCGTGTTTTGCTTGAGATATGTTCACCATGTGTTGATGAGATTGTTTGCTTACTACGAGTTCTCGTCAAGCTGGAGATTGTTGATGATTGGTGACTGGAATCAAATCTTGATCGTGGTCGTAGATGAATTGAAGTTGAACGAGTGAAGATGGAGGTCAGAAGCTGAGCGGCGAGTTGTCTCACATAGACGAGTCATAGCTTCTTCTTTGAAGTCGCATTTTTGGGTCAGAATGTTTGCCACGAGTGGTTTTTTGGGGACGACTCGTCGCTTTTTGCCACGAGTCATTGCTCACTAGAGACGACTCGTTGCTTTTGACGGTTATGCATTTTGGTTATTTGCTTGTGGGTTTTTTTTACGGTTGTTTGAGTTTCTTGGGGCCAAGTATCTTTTAGTTAGGTTTTAGTGTATATATCTCCTTCTATTAGTGCTAGGGTTTCATTTTTCACAAATTGAGAGAGATCACAAGAGAGCCATTATTATTTGTGAGTGTTATTGTGATTCATCTTGTAAATTCTTTACGATCATAGTGAAATTATTTGATCTCGGTGCTGGTGGACGTAGCTATCACATTGATAGTGAACCACGTTAAATCTCTTATGTCATTTTCTTATTGTTTGCATTGAATTTCTTTATTGTTTCATTATTGTTCATTGATCTTGGTTTCGCTATCGCACAACAAGTAAAGAATAGGAGTTGGTTCAGCGGTTAAAGCTAACACGTATTTTGTGATGGACACAAGAAAGTCGACTCACTTTCCCTTATGTATTGCGGGTTTTTGTGCTCTATTTTCGCTCTTGCTTCAATGCAAGTGATTTGAATGATGTGTTATAAATAACTCAAAGTCACATTAGTTAGTCAATGCTAGGCACATCCTAATTTCTTTCTATGTCTAATTGTAATCTTAATGTCTAACTCTCTTTTCTCAAACCTTTGAACCATCATTGTAGACCTCCATTAAAAGCTTCATAATCATCATAAAACATCTACTCTAGGTAAGGACGCAATCTGCATTAGATGAACCTCGTAAATTGCTTGTGTTATTGTTTGATTACTTAAATTTTGCAAATTCTTAGAGTCTTGAATTAAGGTTTATAAAATCATACATTTTTCAAATTGAATCGAAGTTTCAATCATTGATCCCAGGGTATAATTAGGAATTCTAATTCATTTAGATTACTTGGAAACATTATGAAAAAATAAATAAATGTAATTAAAAAGAGATAGTAATTTTTGGATAAAATTACATGTAATTATTGAATGATTGAAAAATAAGACAAGAAAATTATGTGGAACGTTATTGAAAAAGAAAATAGTTTAAAGTAAATGAGAGAACGTGAAATAAATTTTAGTAGTTGATAATTGAATAAGATCAAAAGAGTACAACTATATAAAGAGGGAGTGATTTCACAGGAAAAGAAAAATTATTATGTACGAGTAGCTACAAGTAGTGACCTATTAAGTGCATTATGGGAGATAAAAAATTTGGATTTTGAAATCATTGCATTCGTTAATAGATTATACTCCTCGTATTAGTAGCTTATGTTAGCCTTATCAAGGTACGTTGAAGTGCCTAATCTTTTCTATAAAATGCTTAGTAACTGTTAGAATATATATTATATCCTGGAGCCTTAATCATTAGCTTAAGACTTTGCTTGAGTCGGTTCTTTTACATGGTTATACAATTCAGTATGATAAGAGATCACGGGTTTAAATCTTAACCACCTTGTATATAAAGTAGAATATTCAGCGCCAGTAGTAAGCATCTCGTAGAAAAGAGAAAAGCAAAAGTTTATCATGTTATTTCTATATGTTATAACGATTTATTTAACACTGTATGATATGCGGATTATTGCAATGAAAGATCACTTCTATAGTTCTATATAGTCTAGACACGCAAAAGTTTTGTTGAACATTTAGTGCCTAATAATCCTAAGTATATAATCACCAAAAGTACTACAAAAGTAGTGGGGCAATGTGTATTAAAGTACAAGGTCCAAAAGGGGTTTAAAGGATAGAATAAAAGGATATTGGAAAACCGAGTCAGCAGGAAAAGCCAACTCGGCTTTCCTTAAAATGAGCCTAAAGCTAACTCGGCTTTAGGTTCTGGAAAAATTATTTGGTCCAGTAAGTAAAGCCGAGTCGGCTTTCATAGGATTTGAGCAAAATTCGACTCGGCTTTTTCCTCTGATCTGACCGTTGTGTCTTTACGTTTCCTTTGAGATAATTGCATAGGATTCCTTCACTTATTCCATATCATTTCTAATGTTACAAAGAAATAATTGGGAGGAATAATGCTCATGAATACCTTGGTTAATGGTATTGATTGGAGGCCATTAAGATTGGTCATCAATGGATGATTGAATGTGCCATGACCGTTAGCTATACTTGGAGTAATATAAATAGGGGCTTGGGGAAGGATGTTCACTACACCTAATTTCTGAATTCTCATTCTTGCTCTTTCTGTTTCACTTGTGTTCTTTCAAGAGAGTAATTAATTTTTGTTAGAACTTCCAAAGCTTATAATTCATCAAACACTTGTTGTTAAGTGATATACTCTAAGTATTAAGGGTGTGTTGTGTTGTTTGTATCTCGTTGTTGATGACTCATTCTATATTCTTGATCATGAACTTCGATAAAACACCAATGGCAACTATTAAGGAGTACTTTATCTACTACTATTCCATAAGATTTTTAATAATTTTTTTATTTTAGTTGGGAAAATATCAATTTCTTTCAAATGAGAACATAAATTCGATACTTACCTAATTTTTTTTCTTTTCTAATCTTACATTTGAGATAAAAAAAAATTCCATAAGATTCCCCATTTATATCTAAAAACTCAGCCTATGTAAAAGCAATTTGAGATACTTTTTGACACTACAACGTACAAAAAATTTTCGGCTCCTTTTTTTTTCTAAGTAAGCAATGTTTAATATCTATGTTATAAAATCTTTCAACATATTTGTTAGTTTATAATAAAAAATCTTTCTACGTAGAGTTGAATTGATTAATTTACCAAATATTATATAAATTATACTTATTTTACTTAAACAATAAAAAAAGACATTCAAAATTAACTAATTGATAATATATTAATCAGTTAGGTAAAAAACTTATTTTCATTGAAAAATATTATCGTAATGAATTAAACCTATAAAACATTGTTAATACATGACTAAGTTCAACAAAGTATATTAAAATTTAATAATTTTTGAATTTTTTTGTGTAATAATTAATTCATTTGGGTATTATTGTGTTAATTGATTATAATAGTAACTCATATTTTTAGATTCTTTATATTTATTTTTATGTAAATTATTCGGCTTATTGAAAGATTTTAGGGATCACAGTTTGATAAAGGGGTGGTGTTGGGTGTTGGTGGTGGTCAGTGGTAGTCATTGTGCTGGATGAGGAAAGTGGGTGGCCATAGGTGTGGTGGATTTAGGGGTAAACATGGTTTAGTTTGGTTTTGTTTGACACTAAAATCAGACTAAACCAAAAATTTCAATCTAAAAATTTTCTAAATCAGACCAGACCGCTTAAATAATCAAATCAAAATGGACCAAATTGTTCTACAATGATCTGGTTTACGATTTTTTATTTTTATATATTATTTTCAAATTAATATGTATGTTTATGCAAATATTTTGCACCTACAATAAGCAAATATAATATTTTGTAACTAGTTGATTGCATGAACATCATTCAAGTATACATTATTAATATAAAAAATAACTACATTTCAAAATATCCAGGTAGCGACCTAATATATTATTTTAAAAAATTATGGTTTTCAATCATAGTACGATTTGTGGTCTGATCTGGTCTGAAAAATAAAAAAATCAAGTCCATATCATAAATCGAATTATTTTGGAAAACCAAATACTAAAACTATGGTTTGGCCCGATTTGATTTGCGATTTAGCCCATGTTTAGTTGTAAGTGGACTGGCGATACTGATAGGTTATTTTTTTATCTTTGTTTTAAATAAAAAAATTAACTAATTAGAATATGACACGTGTGTGACACGTGGTATGTCTGAAATTTTTTTTTGGGGAAAAGACCGGCAATTGGAGGTGGAACAACTGGGAAGTACTTTCAAAGAAAATGGGGAGCAATGATCAGATTTTCAAAAATAATGGAAATATGAGATTTTTAAAAGAAAACCATCAAAATGTATGATTTTTAAAAGTAAAATTTTCTTTGATTTTATTCTTGTGGTCCATATATGTTCTTCATCGTTATTATTATTATATCCAGTGTATTCCGCTCATAGGAATACTATGTCAGGGTATGGGGAAGGAAGGTGGACGACAATTCATACCAATAAAGGAGAGTTTGGTCAAGGAGTGCCTCGGCTCAAGAAAGATTTTCAAGGATCATGCGAACCTGTAACTACTCGAAAAGTCTGCAACTTACACACACGATGACCATTAACAATAAATTAAAAAATATAAAAATAAGATAAATTTAAATTATAAAAATAAAAATAAAAATAAAAATAAGAAGGTAAAATATAAAAACGAGTAAAAGTGTGATATGTAAATCGCTAGGGACCATGGCAACGACAGGTAAGAGGTACAGGGTCAGAAAACTAAGACGTGAATAAAATACCGTCAACTACTCTTATCTTTGGTCAGGTCCTTAAAAAGGAGTAGATTAGGTCCATACATGTTCCTAGTTTTATTAAATAAAATTTATAAATTGACACGTAAATCTATTTAGTCTTCAATATTACAAAGTCAACTTGATGTAAATATAAGAATGCTTCATTTGTCACACAAAAATTTATTAATTCAAATGTTCAATCCAAAACTAGTTGAGCTCTTAAAATTAGTTGAGTAAAATATTACTCTTGTCCCTTTGAATAAGCATATAGAACATTAACGACCCGTTTGGTTGATGGTAATGAAGTAATGGAAATGAAATGTTGTAATGGCAATTGTAATGAAGGAATGGATATGAGAATTGGTAATGAAGATTCTTTTGTTTGGTGTACATGACTAAAGAATGGTAATGGAAGATAATATTCCATTGATTGCATTTGGTTGTTAGTAATAAAAAATGGTAATGACTCTTAGTTTCATTATTGTATATTTGTATATAAAAGCATTATTGTATCTAAATTATTATATCTAATGATTCTTTTTTTAATAATAATATTTTTTTGGATAATTACATACATTACCTTTTTTTTCTTCATTATTTTTTTTTCTTCAGCTCGAAACAACATTACCTTATTTTATTACCACAGTAATACTTCATTACCATTACCGCCTAATACCATGTTGTTTGATGGTAATGAAAATGACCCTTTTTGGTAATTTCATTACCTTATTTCATTACCATCCATTACCATTGAAGGCATCCAAACAACCAAAATTTTCATTACTTAATTTTATTACTATTACCGCCCTCTAATACCATGTACCAAACGGGCCGTAAGTGGATGTGAAATGATTTTTTAATGAAGATAGGATATTTATTAATAAATATTAAGAGAAAATAAATTGGGTGAGTGTTATTAAAAAATACATAAAAGATATAGATGAAATAAATCAAAAATAATAAATAAATATTTAAAAATAAGACATTAATATAAAATATAATACTAAATTAATTAATCAGAAAGTACATAAAAATAGAACCATTTTTGTAAAAGTAAAAGGAGCAAAAATTTATAGAGGGTAAATAAAGTAATAAAGTGATGAAAGCAGAGGCAAACATTGTCTCTATTCAATCGTATCGGGCTGTGTTATCCTTTTTATAAATGGGAGAGTAAAAGTACTACAGTTTCTGTATTGTTTTTCCCTTGCTTTTTCACACGCTATTATGAATGGGGTCATAAACCTGTGTCGCGCTCGCGTTAGTTTGGATCATATTTTCTCCCATGTGAATCACTTGATACTTTCCTGTTTCAATTTATTTGTAATATTAAAAATATTTATATTATTCACTTATTTTTTTATAATTTATAATTAATTTTTACTTCTATAAATTAAAATAGTTAAGTTGGATTTTATTTGATTCGTCTCGATGTAAAAATTATTAAGATTAAATTTTTATAATTTTTTATTAAATATAATTATAAATATTAAGGATTGAATTAGTGCATTGGACCGTATGAAAAAAAAAACGTTACAAGTATTTTGGAATAGAGGAAGTATATTATAATTATTAGTACTTTTTCCGTTCTATCAAATTTGCATCATTTTTCATCTTGGTCCGTCTCATTTAATTTGCGTCAATTCTATTTTTGAAGAATGACCCATCACTTTCTTTTAATTTCATCCATACATTTTAACTCTCTTAAATTCATCCACACGATTCATTTTATCTCTTCATTTATTACCACCTTCTTGAAAATACATCAATTCCTCTCTGATGTAATTCAAAGAGAAAGAGGACAGAATAGTACTATTTATCGTTCAAGCTTATAATATATATTATAGCTAATGTGTAAAAAAAGATATAGTCAAGTGAGATGTTATTTGAATCGTTTAATCGCATACTTTTATAATATTAACTTTTTATAATTTTTAAATGTGTATAGTTCAATATATAAATAATCAAAATAACATATTAGATTGCGTAAAAAGTCAAATATAGCAATTATAAATTTAATTAATTAATCTTATTATAATTCGTTAAAGACAGCTTGTGAAGTTATAATTGTATAGTACTTCTATTTAAACTCAAATAATAAAAATTGGCAAAATAGTTACAACTCAAAAATATTGAATTAGAACCCCCTAAAATTGATAGTAAATTAGGTCGGATCAAAATTTAGTGAGGAAGTCTTAGTAAATAATATTGATTTGTAAAATTAACAAATCATCCTTATTTAATAGGATTTAATAGGGCAAGTATTTTGTGATTTTGATTTATATTTTTTTATTGTAATTTTGTTATTATTATTCATTTTTTCTTTTGAGAGGATTTTCAAATCACATTTATTAATTAAAAATTATTAAAATTTGACAGATTAACCTTGAATAAAAGTCACCTTCGGTATCAAAGGTACAACTGTACAAAATTGTACTGTGAGGGATGCTAAACAAAATAGTCATCAAATTCACACTAAATCAGAATCTCCCAACAGTAAATTCTAATAGCTGGATTCTGCTACTTTGGTCAATTTCCATAAACAATGAGTACTTTTACTTTTGTACTCACTCAATTATAGCATTGTATGCAAATTTTGAGTAGGGGTGTTAAAAAAAGGGATCCGCTTCACCCGACTCGCTAATTCGCCGATTCACATTTTAAATAGCAGGTTAATTCATTTTAAAAAATATATATTATTGGTTGGGTACCTGATCTGTCTTAACCCAATTGGGTCACAGGCCATGAAATAATTTTATTCGTGTACCCACCGTTCCGTATATTCGATTTTTTCTAAAAAAATTTATTGGCCAACTCATTTCGTATTCTTTCACCCTAATTTTTTCCTAATACTTCTATTAGACCAAATCAAGATAGTTAAGATACGACCTCTTTATAAGATTATATGCTTTTTTCTTAATACCTTTTGTATATGTAAAATATCAATCTCAATAAAATCGGGCAGAAAATTATTTGGGACGGAATAATTAAGATTAAATTAAGAAATAATTACTTTTCTAGGGCATCAAAGATAATTGGATAAAGCATCTGGAAGGTCAGAATTAGGGATGGTCATGGGGCGGGTCTGGAGCGGGCAGACCCGGACCCGGACCCTTTTATTTTTTATGGATTCAGACCCGGATCCGGACCCTAAGGGTTCAAAATTTTCAGACCCAGACCCAGACCCTACAGATCTGACGGGTCTAGGGTCCTTAATGGGTCTTATACAAAGCCTCTTTGATTTGTCAAAATTGAATTTTTTGCGAGTCTTTGTATTTTTGTAAGCAACTTATTATCGTATTACAAACACTTGTTCGAGTCTATAAAATTCAAATACAAAATAATTATTAAAACATAAAAACACTTGTCTAAATACATAGTTAAAAATCAAATATAAAAGACTAAATGAGATACATAGTTTATATTAGAGGAGAAAGAAAAAGTTAGGGTTACTGGACACTGGTACTGCGGTAGTGCCTTACTAGTTACTGGATTGAGATTAATGAGAAGGCAAATTAGGCAATCAATATTCAAGGCATTATATATTAATAATAAAAAAAATAATTTTAGAATTTAGAAATCAGAAATTCATAATATAAAATTTAAAAGTTTAGGGTCTGGGTCTGGGTCTGGGTCCGGGTACCTTAGGACCCGGACCCGAACCCGTCAAATATTTTTTGGATCCAGATCGGACCCGGATTCGATGGGTTTCAAAAATTAAGACCCAGACCCTTAAAAAAGGGGCGGGTCCAACAGGGTCCTGGACCCATGACCATCCCTAGTCAGAATGAAACGGAGCTGAACAAAAAAAAGAAATGTGTCGCTGAAATGACTATGAATTTGTTAAATACAAGTGTAGATGTTTTAAGAATAGTTATACATTAAGTGGGACACGTGTAGAAGATCAAAGAAAGGAGCACCAGTTGAATAGAAAAGATTAGTTAAAAAAAGGAGGAAATCAACACGTCAAAAGGGAACAAAATATGAGCATGCAAGGGAGTTTTGGGGATTGATGAAAATTAGATGGAGCATTCTATGCACAAAATGATAAACTATAAATACTCCACAAGGGACACGTAGAAGAGGTAATTAATTTTCTACTGTTGAAAGAAATACAAAGAATTCTAAGTAATTCATTACAATGGAGTTATTACAATCGACTTTCAAAGACCCACGTTGATTTTCAGAAGAGCATTAAAAAGATAACTCTAATTACAAGGGAATTTATTACAATTATTTTTTAAGTACTCACATTGATCTTCAAAAGACAATATGTGAGGTTTAAGAATATTCTCAATAGACTTTACGTCAAAATAAGCCCTAAGTATTAATCCACCATGTAGCCACTGTGCTCTTGGAAGGACCTATTAGGCAAATTGTGTTAATCAAATATTGACTTGGGCATCGGAGTGGGTCACCAGAAAAACATTCTGGGCCCTGCTAACCCCTTGTTACTTCTTACAGCGGGAACAAGCATTTTTAGGAGTAATCTTACTACATAATCTGGCAAAATAGCAAAGATAGGCTTCTACATTACCAGCATTAATCCTTAGTTACTCTAAACCAGGAGATTAAGTTCATAATTAATTGTTCCACAAAAAGATAGAGGAACACCTTTATCAACCATATCAAGTAATCCTTTGCTTATTATTTGTCTTGAGCATGATTAGGAAGTTTAATAGATAAATAAACTGTGAAAGTTAGATTGTGAAGATTAGTTGTTACCTTATTTTTAGGAAGTTAAAATAGTTTGTTTGGTTTAATTTTTGTATATAAGTTAATTGTTCCCAGCTTGTTTTATTGAAGTAATAGCATTAAAATTTAAAAGTTTCTGTTTCCTTCCTCTTCTTACGCTTTCTGTGTTGCTTCTTTAATATTATTACAACAATAATGTATACACAAATATGTGTTACAAGAAGAAATCTACATTATTTGTAATCCTTTGTTTATGGCCTTAAACTCTTCTTGAACCATCAAAGTAACAATGAAGATGTGATTTGCGACAATCAATGTAGTCATTCGGAAACTTGATATAAGTAGAAGGCGTTCATACACTTTCCTATTGTGATATTTTTCTCTCAAAACGGTGCTTGAGATGATGATGAAATTTACAATGACAACATACAATCTACACAACAATATCCTAACACAAAGGAGATTGCAATAGTAAAGACAAGTATTGCAATGGATTAATGACTTTTATGATATTGAGAGTTAATTACTGTCACAATATTATCTCATGTAAGGAATAATAAGAATGAGAGAATTCTTCAAAGAGAGAAATAAGCAATGATATGGAATGGGATAGGTTGTCCCTTGGCATACTTCCTCTATTTACAGAGTGAAGTACCAATCCAAGCTCTTTATGAAACAAGAGATAGCAAAGGATTGAATCATCAGAAATAACCTCTCTAAATGTAGGTTATTCAATCATTAATGATGATTGAAGTCAATCAACACTAACAGAAAAAACTAACAAAATCGCGAAATTCCTGTCAGCAAAGTAAGCTAAGTCAGCTTTCCTAAATGCTAACCCAAAGTCGAGTCGGCATTAGGTTCTTTTTCAAAATGGGACTGAATACATCAACTGCCGACTCGGCTTAGCTTTCCCTTTAAAGACAAGTCGGCTTTTATTGTTGTTTTGTCATTCCCCGTTTTTCCTTTTAAGCTTATTTTGGACATGTAATATATTGTACATATGTCCAAAAACTATACTTAATATGTAGTATATTAAACTAGATCTATTTACTATAAATGTTCAACAAATATGTTGCGTATCATCAGTTTCTATCCTCAATTTTACATAGCTAATTGTATTTTTTTGTTGTGCCACAAATAAAATCAAGTAACCAATGTCCTGACCCGATTCATCCGGGTACCCGATTATTGGTACTCGAATCAATTGGATCGGGACACGGGCCATTAAGATAGTTACCCACTAACCTAGTACTCAAATATGAACACCCCTTATTTTGATATAGAGTTGTTCATGGGAAGATGTATTATTCTAAGTGCCTAAACTCTAAGTCCATAACCTATTTATTTCAATAGGTCAACAATGTGAATATTTAGAGTTTTAACTTCACTGCGTTATGTATTGAAGTATTTTGGACAATGTGATGTATTATTTATAAGATTTTATTTAAAATTTTTTATACCGATCATGTCCATTTATCTGCAGGTCTCGCCCGCTAAGAAAGAGGGTGTAGCAGCAAAAAAATAAGGTCCGCAACGGCGGCTGGGATTTTAGAAAAATGAGTACTCGGGCAAATTTTTATAAGCATGCCCAATCAGTTACCGCCCCAAACTTGCCCATGAACACCTCTATCTTGATATATCCTACTCTGCTACTCATATTGTATCATTTTTATATTTGGATAATAACTCATTGTTTTCTTTAATTTCATCCATACAATTTAATTTCATACAGTTTAACTCTTAAGTTCATGTAGACAATTCATTCTCTTCATTTATTATCAAATATTGATATTGTTCTTGAAAATACACCATATTTTTCTTTGCTACTAATTCATTGAAGGCAAAGTAATAAGATATTGCACAATTTAACATTTTTTTGAAAGTTCTTTGGGTTGAATAGGACAAATTTAAGTTTCGAAAAAACTAATGGCAAGCATTGGCTCCTAGTTTGATTTCAACCTTAACCGAGTATACTCAAAACTAATAAACCATGTCATTCTTGTAATACTATCAAAATATTTCTTCTATCTCTTTGAGTTTGTTATCGAAAGTGATATTTTTTCTAACCATTACTTTCAATAGCAAACTCAAAATAATAAAAGAATAATTAGTTTAGATAATGATCAAAATTTTTGAGCAGGCTAGGCAAAGGGCCCCTCTAAGTCAATTGTAAGTTATAGTCGTAAAGTTTAAGTTATTTATTAATTATTGCCGCAAAGTTCAATATATACGCATAGTAGCCACTAGAAATCAAAAAGTACGATTGCAACCATATCACCGGATTTTGGTCAAAAGTGTTTGAAATGACTTGCTAGAATGATTTTTTAAACTTTGACTCACCTTATTTACCTTTGACCAACACAACTAACCCAAGGTGTTAACTTATCTTTTTTCCATCACTTTTTGATCTCCATTATTTTTCCATCCTTCAATGTTTAACAAACAACTTCACTCTTCTAATTCTCTAATCAATCGTTATAGAATTTAGAAAATGGGACTAGGCAACCCAAATAAGGAGGAGAAGAGGTAACCCTTTACAAACTTTAAGGAGGTTTACTACTGACCAATCGGTAGTAGTATAAGTTACTCCTGGAGTTTATAAAGTGACATATCCTTTTCTTTCTCCGGTGTGAGACACCTCAACTCACATGTGGGTAATAAATATAATGGACACTTTTAACACACCCCTCACTAAAAGGTTTACAAACCTCATTAGGAATGAATATCCAATTTAATGCCACTTAACTAGTGGTAAGATTTTTTGCCTAGTCATTTCATTCGTTCGTAATTTTGATTCTTAGACTTTGTAATAGGTTGGAAAGACTTGTAATCTCGGTTCGATTCTTAGACTTTTAACACACTTGTAATTTTGATTCTTAATGGTAAATACATGGCGGAGGATGCAACTAATAAGAAATTTCTTGTTAGCAGTTTTAATGATTATAACTTAGTTGATTCCCTCCCTATCATGGATCGATTCCATAAGATGCAATGCATATACTCAAATTTAAAACATCATAAATTTAATAAAGATGAAGTGTTTGTTGTGTCAAGTATAATTGATAAACTACCTTATTTATGAAGAGATGTTAAGAAAACTCTCAAACATAAGGAAGAAAAGATGGATACCAGCCAACTAGGTAATCATCTACAAATTGAAAGGATCGTATAAGGGCTTAAGAGAGCGGGGGACCTAAAAATCTCAATATCTCATCCATTAACATGGTTGAGAAAAGTTCCTCCTATCAAGGGGGAAAGCGAAAAGGCCAACAAGGCAACTCATCCCAAAAGATATAACAATCATGGAAAAAGGTGCTTCTGTTGCTTTGTATTCCCTCTGTTTTTATATGTTTTTCACAAATGAAATTTACGAATTTTACTATAAAACTTTGATCATGAATTCTCATTGATCTATATTTTAAAGCATATTCATGTGGAATCTTAATAGATTCGTCGCAATACATAATTTCTAGACATTAGTTTTTTTAGAATTTTTGAAATTTTACAATTAAAATTATTTGACTTTTAAGTTTTCATTGGGATCCGCACAAAGAGTGAATGGAAAAAACAAATGAAAACAAAGGGATTATCTTTTTTTCTTCTAATTTTTTATTCTATTTTTTTTTTTGCAAGGTTCTTCGGGGTATGAAAATGAAGAGACCACCATATTGGGGTTTGCAAAGCCCGCATGGTAACACCTCGGTCAAGGGGCGGTATCGACCACCCGGCGCCCAATGACAAAAGTATGCTCATACCCCCTATACGGTGATCCTGTCAGATCTCACCTAGGGGACTATTAAATCAACCGGACATAATCAAGTTGAGTCACGCCAGATAATTATAATCTAATGCTTTATCAAATGGGAATAACTCCCGCTTTCGACTATTAATGAGTGCCCTGGGATAGTAGAACGCCAAAACCCACTGAGCAACTCAAACAAGATGTGAACTTCACCTATAAAGGAGTCATTCTAACTCCAAGTAAGACATAATCCAATTCTTAAATAAATAAGGGGATGGTCCTCGCCTTCTACTAACACTTTTATTCTCTAAACTATTCTAAGCTCAAGGATTTCATAATCGATAGCTCTTCATTTTAAGTTTACTCACTAGCACCTCATAGTTTCGATACAATGCATATTATCACAATAAATAATAATGTCTTATGGGAAATTACATATAAGGGTTAGTTACTGCGTGTACGTACCTGAAGTTATTGACACTCTGCAAAAGTCAAAACAATCACCGATACAGGGTTTTATAACTTCTTATGAAGTGCACACCTACCAAATTTAAAATAGGTCTTATAAGTCTACTAATCCCATTAAGAGCTACTTAATACTACGAAGAGTAACCTTTAAACTATTCACAAGTCTTAACACATTTTAGCATATTCAAGCACTCATCACACATACTTAAGCTCATTTCTAAAATAATGTATAATTCGTGAGTTAAAAGGCATATTTAGATCATTTACCTTCCAAATAAATTCATTGATAACGTATATTACTATAAAGAGAATTATTTTGTGAATAAAACTAGATATCTAATACATCAAATTGAAATATAGATATGATTCACATCACTTTAGTATTATTATGTATATTAAGAGTATAGATGAAATTAAAAAACATTATTCTAAGAATCGTTATAATACTTATAATTCCAATAACAACAAGCCAACTAAAAATTATCCATAACAATTCTAATCAACTTCAACATCATGATTTGCTACTAATAATGCTTCAAAACCATTATTTGCTCAAATGAAGCGCATTCAACTTTTGTCCATCCAACATCAATTTAACAACTCATTTAACAATGTAAGAGAATATTTCAACATAAAACTATAAGGAAAATAATAAAAGGAAGAATAATGGCTAATAAAGCTTTCCTAACCATAAAATACTACCAGGGCACCAAAAGTAGTACATACTACTATTATTTACATACTTAATATGAATTTCAAGTCCATTCTTGTTTAATTCACTATTACTACTCTTACCCATAAAAAATTCTAATTAATCCATGTTCAATTTACCATTACTACTTTTACCCACAACAAACTTGATATCAAGAGTGCCCAACAACTACTAAAAATTCATCCAACAATATTCAAACCAATAAAGACCAAATTTAAACTTCAATACCATCATCAACAAAGTTATCTAAGTACTTTAACACTAATGAAACACATCTTGAATACACTCTTTAATCCGTATTCTCAATCCCAATCTAAACCCTAACTTATTCATGTTCAAATCACACTTCTAACACTTGCCCACTACCAATTCTATCAAGATATAACTTAATTTAAACTAAAATTCATGAATTTACCCCAAAACTTTACAATTAAAGCACTAATTTAACAAGTAGAAGAAGCTCACAAAAATACAGAAAAGAAGGGAGGAGAGAGGCGCATGGGTGGGCTGTCATGGCAGGCGGCTGGTGGTGGTGCATGGCTGGGCTACGGGCGGCAGCTGCTGTATGCTGGTGGCCGGTTCTGGTGGTTGTTGGGGTTGTGTTTTTCATGAGGGTAAATTAAGGGAAGCAGAGGGTAAGAGAATGCGAGGGAATGGAAGTGTGAGTAATGTATTAGGATTTAAAAGAAAGTGTGAGAGGATGTTAATTGAGGAAGTAAAATTAAAGTCCTACTTATATTTTACTTGGGTGTTTTTTTTTTCTACAAGACTCATTAAAAATTAACCATAGACCATACTTCACTTTATTTTAAGAAAAAAATAATAATAAGTGACCACTTAAATAAAATATATATTTGTTATAGAATGTATAGATATAAAGACTAATTCAATTATTCGATAATAAATAAATATAAATGAAAATCATTTTGCAAATATTATTTAAAAGAAGTTTCGTCTCCAAAACTATAGCAAAAAAGATTCTAAAACAAGCAAATTTCTTAGTTGAACTTCTCAAGTTGGCTCCATATGACACATCATGCCTGACAATCTATTATCAAAGATAACTTTGATTGTCATTAAAACACTCATTATGACTTCATTTTCATTGTTTCCTAAAATCTAACTTCACTAGATGCATAAAGCTGTCTTCAAATACTTAATAGAACTCAAATTTTAATAGCGAACATGCAATGATTGCAATAATACACAATATAAATAAGAAACGGCATGACAACGCTAGAGATTTTATCGCATTCTACCCCTCTTAAAAGAAAAGTTATGTCCCTGTAACTCAACTAACCTCGGCAAACAGGTGTGAATAGAATATCTTCTGCAATGAACTTTAACCACGTTGCTAATCTTCTTCTTCTTTTTTTTTGGTTCTTGTACTCACTTTAATTTGCAAAATAAGAAATACATCATGGACTTTCGCCAAAAAAAATTTTCTTTTTTTTCCTTTTTTTGCATTATAATATTATAAAATAATTTTTTCTTAACTCTTTGCAAAGCCTAATAAATAATTATAAAGTTCAGTTCGATTTATTTCTCCATTAAGACAGAACCCTAGATCAATAGTCTTCTAAACTTGTTCATGAAACATTGCTACTTGTTTAATCATATACTTAAAAGTGATAAAAAGTGTCAAATTTAATCAAGTCATTCAACACTCTAAATTTCACACCAAAATAACGAATCTAATAATGTCATAAAATATTAAAATATAATAATGCATTCATGTCATGATAGTAATTCTTGTAACTAATCTTGAGCTTTTTGACTTCTCGCATACCTTTGTCCTGCAACATTGAATCAATTTTAATCCATCACACTTGTATAAGTTACCAAATATCGAGAGTTAACTCAATGACTCATAATCACCATGTTTACCCAATATCATTTTTAAGCAACTTACTTAAATTTCTTTAATTCCTTTATTGTAATTTTTTTTCATAACTTACGTGACATAACGTTATTTGTTTTTCTCTTACAAAGTAATGTGGCACCTAAACCTCAAGTCCTCTTCTTCTCTAGTACTGGTCAAGTTTCACTCTTTTACTACTTTTACCTCCTTATCACTTTCAATTCATCTATTAATCTTTGATTTTCTTGAACTTCTCAATTAAGTCATATTTCTTCTTTCTTCTTCTTTAATCACTTTAATTGAACCAACAATCTTTCTATTACCTTTGAATCATTACATCGTCCACCTGGTCATATACTATAATTTTACTCTATATATAAGATAAAAATATCTCGTTAATACGTAATAATAAGATATCTAAGCCATTGATTTTACGTTAATCAATACAACACCTTACATCATTCTTATTCTAAGAAAACACTTTATTACTAACAACCTCTTTTAATTTGATCCATGCAAGAATATTGTTCTTCACTAGTAACTCTCAATAATCATATACACCCTACTATACTTTTTATTTATGCATTTATTTAGATGTTTTAGAAATAATCTCTTGCCCCAAATTAAGATCATTAGACACCTAATTTCTTTAGAAGACAACATTCCGGTAATTACTCTTAAAATGTCAAAGAACTT